>NW_020884915.1:1231619-1239119 GCF_003945725.1 Corapipo altera
AAATCAATATAATTATATTTGTCTTTAGTGTTTTAGCTATGGAAATCATACCGCGCTGGGTTGTTGCCTTGCGAGCTGAATTTATTTCTGCTTTATTGGCTAAAAAATAGTTGGAAGTGGAGGAATCTTGGCGGCGTAGTAAATGCAAGGCAGCGTGTTACAGCTTTTATTATTGGATTACGGGCATGTTCATTGTGCAGAGTTTTTTTTTGAGAGATGTGTGACTTTTGCAGATGTAAATGGTGAATTGCATTAAAGTGTGACTGCAGCAGAACGCGAGGAAAATTAACCAGGAATGAAAATTAGAATAATATTTTGCTATTCTGTGCTCGGTCGGACTCCAATTCAGAGCTCTGGTCAGAGGGATCCTTTCATGCCTCTTGAATGTCCACTGAAAAATGCACAAGGAGTTGATGCTTTTGGTCTGTGTGCATGACAAAATGTGGCAAAACATAAGTTTTTGGAGATTATAATGATATGTACATAATAATGTCCTGGAATCGCTGTGAGATAATTTATATCGGTTGTGTGAAGGGTGGTCCTGGCGAAATTGGACCAAGCTCCACAACACCAGTGCTTTTATACCTCCCCCAAACTACCAGAACTATGTTATAATTTGATATTCCAGAAGCATGAGAAGAGATAAAAAAAAATCAGAAAACATTTGGTTAATGGGTTTATCATGTTTATTTGAATAAGGAAGATTGAAACTCCATTTATGCCCAGCATAAATGCTTTAGTGATCTTAATTATTGATGAAAAATCTGCTGTGCTTCTAAATTTAAAGACAGAACCATTTTATGGGAATTTTAATCACCTGCTACATTAGGAATTTTCAAGATTTGGGTTTTATGAGGATGGCATGTATTTTAGCCTTCTAAAGAGAGTTGTCACTTATCATGTCAAAACACTGGGAGAATTTGGTGGCGTGCTGCCCTGGGCTCGGCACAGAGGCTGGTGTGGAGCTCTTCCTCTCCAGACGTGCTTCTGAACGACTGTCGGATGTGATGTTTGCCATGAGCAAATTGCAGCAAATGTAGGAGGAAAGTATGGACATGAGAAAGCTCCGGAGGAGCAATGGCCCTCTGGAACCCCTGACGTGGATTTTAAATCCCCGGTATTTGTGCTGCCTCGACCCGTGTGCTCAGAGTTTGTTGCCTAAATTTGTTGTCGGTGTTGAATTTCGGGTTTGCGTTTCCCTCTTGAGCATCACAAGACAACCTTCCCCCATCAAATTTGGGGGTCAATTTACAGTTTCCCATAAGAAGTGGAACCACTTGGTTAGTTGGCTTTAAAACAACAACAAAAAAAGAATTATATCCAATATGCTTCACTAGATCCTTTTGTCCTTTGGATACATTTAGCAGCTTTTGACCAGATAAGGCATATTTGTCCTCAGGATATGAACCAATAATTCAATCCTGAATTGAGATCTATGGCCACCCATTTGTTCCAGCCCACACTAGGAGACCCCGTGATAGTCTGAATTGTTTATCGTGCTGGGATTAAAAAAAAAAAACAAACAGAAGGAAAATAAAAAAAACCACCCTTATGCACCTCAGGAATAATAATTTGTTAGCAGTGGCGATATTTTAAATAAACTTGTGTAATTATATGTTTGAATCCTGCAGTGGGCTCAAAATGCAAAAGCAAAACCTGAGGCCTGGAAGCAGTTTTCGGTGTCGGGAGCCTCCGCGACCTTTTAATTCACTGGGAATTTTTATTTACGTCGCCTGGATGTTTCTCACGGAGCATGGCTGAGTGTGGAGGCTTTTATTACTGTACACATTTAAGGATCCTCTGGCATTTCGGGGCTGTTCCTCCAGCACAGTAACTCACGTGTTAAAGAACAAACCCACCGTAAATTGCAGAGCAGTCAGTAAAAAGATGCCACAGAAAAAGTGTCCCTGGGAAATTAGATTGACCCAAAGAAAAGCAAATAAAAGAAAGGAAAAGGCCCATATTTTCTTTGCGGTGTTGCTGAAAAGGATGGGAGTATCATTTTCATAGTGGAATAATGTTTTCTGGGAAAACACAAAAGCAGATGTTCCTCATTAGGAACACCCATTGTCTACATATCACAACTATGAACAGATAAATCTCTCCTATTTCACCCATACATTCCAAGGGCTGTAAATGATTACAGGATGCCGCTGTAACTGCTAAACCAAAACCACACTCTGTGCTAAAATAATTCCTCCGTGCCACCATCCTATATTTCATTAGGAGGGATGGAAATTCCTGCTCAGACCCATCCCCTCGACTTCTCACTGCCTTCTTGGGCTCGGTGCACCCCAAAGCCGGGGGTCCAACTGTTGATGGTGGGTCGGCCGGGGCGGTGGGAGCGTGTCCCTGTCGGAACACGGAGCGTGGAGCAGTGGCAGGGCTGGTGGAGCTGGATGTGCTCACAGAGCGTCACCGAGCGCCTGCTCTGCAGCGGGTTTCCAGATGGTACCATCACAGTCCTACTGCTAGTTGGCATCTCCGTGGGTAGTAAATACCCCCCTCCCCAATAAATCTGGCATTATTCTATAGAGTTTAGGAGACTTATCATTCCAAGTGTGTCCTACTTTCCTGTATGGAAGCCAGACATCTGCTTATCCCATTTCTTTCATACAGAGTTTGGAATAGCTTTAGTTTGGGGGAATAAAAAGTTTTGTCATATTTAACAGCTGTTACAAAATTTCAGTCCCGTAGGCTCTTAAAATACCTTTCGAGTGACCTCAGATTTGGGAGATAATTGACATTGCTGGTAGCCACCCCCCTTAACCTTTCTCTGGCTGTAATTTCAGATTATTTTCCCTAAACGACTTGGCTGTTCATGCTGTTTTTTTTTTTTTTTTTACTATTATTTTATTTTATTATTATTTTTTTTACGCCTGCTCGCCGGTGCAGCGCTTTAATTCCTCCCTACTCCAAGTTTACACCTTCGGCGGGGTGGCAACGCGGCGGCTGGAGGGCGAGGGTTTTTTTTTTCGTCAGCAGCAGCGTTTCCTTTCACTTCCCGTCACAAAGGTGAGAGCCGCTGACCTTTGCTGGCAGTCCCGGCCGCTGAATTATTCATGTGATTGACTTTTTGTCAGTGCACACAGTTGTGCTCTGGGACATTTTATTCATTTACCTCATTTAAAGCGCCTTTCTGCACCTGTTCAAGTATTAATATCATGTAATTTGGGCCTAATGCCGATTTTGCTGAACACTCATTATATTTTTTATTAGCTATATTTCCAAACGATTATGTATGATTATTACCAAGCCTTACAAACAGCAATGGGTTATTCCCTAGACCTTTACATCTTCTTGTCAGGTTGTTTTCAGAAGCAAGGAGGATAAACATTTGACCAGTCCCAATGTTTTTATTCCTACTCCATATCCAACCAGAGAACTTAAAGCTTTTTCCCTTATGGCTTTGCGAAAGCATGATTAAATCCAACTCTGCAGAAGCTGTACAAATGCCAGCATTTATAAGGTCAACGCTTTTGTTAAAAATGCTATGTAAATGAGGATCTGCAAAAAGGGACATTAAATAAAATTAAATTCATTGTCTTCTTTAATGTCATTTACATTTTGGCTAAGCCCTGGCCTGTCAAGGAGGATTTTTTAAATAATTTTAATTACACATCATTTAGGGATCCAAGGTTTTCTATTCAGTAGCATTTGGATAACCTGCAAAATGGTGACTGTTTATTAACTTCTTAAATGACAACTTGTCATTTCATCTGCATAATGCAATGAAAACAGACCAGTTTGGTGTTGTTTTTTTTTTTTTTTTTTTTTTAATTCTTATTTTCCTTTAAGATGTGCACCAAACTACTGGAAGAACAGACCTGAAAATAGCTCAGCTGCTCTTTTGCTTTCATCGTCCTATTGGCGCTACCAAGTTCAGAGTATATTAAAAAATTACGACTTTCCTGGGTAACCAGAGCTTGAAAAAATTGCCATCAGGAACCTGACATCGATTTTTTTTTCCCCTCCTTAAGAAGGTGTTTTATTGTAGATTAATGGGTGTAGCTGCGAGGGATCTGTTTGCAGACAGGGGTAGTTGGATTGGGCTTTGTAGCACACAGGTATCAACACTTCTCACCTGTTCAAAAGTCCTGTGCTGGGGAAGGTGAGGACATGGTGCTTGTTGGGTCTTCAAATAGACATATAAACAGGGAAAAAATTGGCAAATCAAAGTAATCTGTGTAATTCAGCAACGTCAAGCTCAGCAACACCCCAGAACCAGGACTTTTTACCTGCTTCCTTCTCCCTTTTGCTTTCTTTCGCTCGGGTCATCTGAGTCACAGCGTTTACATCACTCCCTCTTAATCCCTGCTCCTAATCACTGCACAAACCGCAGCTAAGGAAACTGTGGAAATACCTGGGATGCTGGTGGAGCGATGCGCTCAGGGACGGCTCCGAGAGCGTTGTTCCCAAGTAAATCCCAAATGTGCTGGGTGAGACTCCTGCACCGCTTCCCCCCCATCTTAATACTTGATTATTTTGAAGCCCAAAGCATTGCATGGCTGTAGGAGGAGGGAATAATAAAATCCTGTGCTTTTGTGAGAGAGGAAAAGGGGGGGGGAAGGGATTTAAGCAAAGCTGTCAAAAACTATACTCCAGGAGGGACCCTGATACAAACCATCCCGGGCTTCTGCTGCAGCCTTATCAGGTGAAAAGCAAAGATACTGCCAGAGCCTGTAATTTTGTTAGGATGCCTTTGATGAATTGGATTAGGTTATGGAAAAATCTTTCAAACTCAGAGTTCTGGTACGTGAGCTTCCAGGAAGTAAATAATTACTCTCAGACAGCAGATAATTAAAAAAAACAACCTGTGAAACACAAAGTGGTAGAAATGGGTTTAATAAGGCTCCGTTGCTAACGCAGAGAGATTTCGGGGGGCCAGGGGTAGGAGCAGCCCCGGTGTTGGGTTACTCTCAGGGAGTGCTTTGCCGGGCTGGAGGAGGTGGAAATTCCAGGCTGGGAGGATGGAAATTGTCACCGGGGATGCCAGGGGGTGATTGACACACGGGGCGAAGGGAAGGGGACGCGGGAGCTCAACCTGCGCTTGGCAGCCCCGCCGGAGCTCAGGAAAATGAGAGCCATTCACTCGGGTCCCGCTGCCAACGGAGCAGCTCCGCTGGGTTGTTTATCTTAACAGCAAATCTCGCAAAAACGGTTGTGGTCAAACCTGTATAATACAACCTTATACTGGCATTATTAATGCCCTGTTAAAATAAAGATGTAACTGAAAAAAAGAGCTGAAGCAGGGGAATTTTACAGGCTGAGGGGCACTCTGGGCTTTACGACATTTGAGTTTGCTGTTAACTGTTTTGGTTCTTTAATGTTTTGAGCTGAGGAAAACTCACCGGTTCCTTGATACATCAGCTCAGTTCAAACAGAATAAAGCTGACTTGGTTCTAGATTTTGTTTTGTTATTGAACAAACTCTCCTTATTCCTCCAACATGGAAAAAAATCCAGAGTGTAAACAGCGTGTTTTCGGGAGAAAGGGAAGGTGTTCGTTCCTCAGGCTTTGGAGATTCCGGTGTGGCGAGGCCGGAGGCAAATTAAAAAGAAAATAAATAAAAATTATTATATTTTTAAAAATACAAATCTGTGATACTTTCCGCAACAAAAGTTTCCCAACCAGAGAATTCCAGGGAGCCCATCGTAGTGTGGCGGCGGTGCCAGGGGTGCGGGGAGCAAACTGCAGCATCCGCACACGGCGGCGAGGACAGCGCCGTGTTTTCCCAATAATTCACTAGGAAATGAGTTTAACATGTGTGGAAAGGAAGGGGCTTACATTTGTGTTGTTGTAAGACATGTAGCATAGGCCCAGCTAGCGGAAGGAGTCGGCTCCAGCTTGTCTCTTGTGAAAGACGAAACACGGTTACACATCTGGTGAGAAAGAGCAGTTCATTTGCCCAGACAGCTCGCTCTGCAGCCGCTGAAAGGAGCTATTTTGACAGAAACAAAGCCATGGGGGCTGGGGCAAGCGATTAGTAGGATTCTGCTCGCTAAAAACTCCTTGGCCTTAACGATAAAGAAATAGAAAAGGAAATAAAGAAACCTGGCCTAAGCCTCCAGCAGTGTTTAAGGAGGCTTTTGCAAAGTAGGAATACAAACAAGGGCTTCCATGTCAAACTCCCACTGCACTTTGTAAAAGTTTCTAAAAAAAAAAGAAAGAATATCAGAACAAAAATTAATGTGAAATCTGAAGGAGTTATTGAAAAGCAAAGGTTCTGCCTCGCTTTTGGGATAAACTCATTTTACTGTGACATGTGCATGAGAAGAAGTTAATTTGACAGTATGGAGAGTGCAGGGCTCTCATTTAAAAGGTGAATTCATGACTGCAAATCTGAACCACACGCTTGGTTTGCTCCCTGGGCCCGTGGCTGTGCAGAGTCTTCAGTTTAGTTATAAAGCAAACAACAAGCCCTATCAAAAACCCCAATCTGGGAAAAAAAAATCCCAATCCTCTCGTTGGAGTGAGGTTATTAATGCACAAAGGAGAGATGTGAGTGCCCTTTCTTTTGAATAACAACCAATAAAATTGAATTGGTCTTGGTATTGTGTGGATTGTCAGGAATGCTCTTTACCAATCCAAATTTGATTAGGATTTCCTCTTTATGTTTGTGCAGTTCTTCTGTGATTCACGAGATGCTGGTGGGCAGCGAGCTGCCTCCAGCTAATCCAAACAGGCTTATTAAGCCATATACGGATCTGTTGGGGGGTCTGGAGCTGGTCTGTCCTGCTGGAAACAAACAATTGAGTAGCTAAAGGCACAAAGAGATTTGGGGAGGGATTCCACAGTCCTTCAACAGCCTCCCATTATTTCCTGGGGAAGTGATGGCTGGATGTCTGATGGTCATTGGGCTTCATGTGGACGAGGGAAAGTCAATGATAGGAAGAAGCACCACCAAAACTTTGTTTCTTTCCTTTGGAGGTTGATTTTAAACCTGGGAAGGTGTCCTGGCTTAGGTAGTGGCTGGTGCCTGTGAAAAATGCCATCAATAATTCTAGAGTTTGTTTTTTTCTCTCTCTTTTTTCTTTTTTATTCTATAATCCTGAATAACTGCAGGTTTGGTGTGGGAGTTTCCTGCTTCACGTACTTCCAGAAATCCAAGGGCAATTTTACCTTCTTTGATTTGTAGCTACCTTGAGTTTTTCTCCAGGTTTTGTTCATACACTTTCCTCCTCTGTATATCCAGGTACTGGAACAGATCCATCTTTTCTTTAGCAACATTAACTCTTGGAGTTTCCTTCAGCACCTTCCTTTTTAGTGACTGACTGCTGTAATTTTATCTGTGTCTGTTTTCCAAACCACATAACTTGGAAATAATGGAGTTTCAGATGTAAACCAGAATGATTATAAATAATTAGAAGCTAGATTGTGCTACAGTATAAAACAAAACTAATTGTGTTCTGTGTAGTTGTTTGGTTTGGTTTTTTTTTTTTCTTTTGGTTTAATAAATTAAACTACAAATTTTCTTAATTGCCAAACAAAATGTTAGGCC
>NW_020884915.1:1244119-1246619 GCF_003945725.1 Corapipo altera
GTGATCTAAGCGTGACTTCCACCAGTCCTGCTTGTGGAGGTCTATGGGATGATTCAGCCAGTCGTGCTCATGTGGGTTTCCCTGCTGTCCTTCCTGTGTGGATGAGCTCCCTGGCATGCCAAACCACAAAGTAAAATTAATTGCCTCCTGTACCATCTTTGAACCATTAGAGAGCCTCTTGCAGCTGTTCCAACACAACACCTTTGCCTGGGCAGCCCACTGCTCCTGCATCACTGTGCAATTTCATCTTCTCCTCAATCACTTCTAAGTATTCATTATAGAACCATAGAATGGTTTGTGTGGGAAGGGACCTTAAAGACCATCCAGTTCTACCCCCTGCCAGGGGTAGGGACACCTTCCACTATCTCAGGTTGCTCCAAGCCCCGTCCAACCTTGGACACTTAGAGGGATGGAGCAGCCACAGTTTCTCTGGGCAACCTGTGCCAGGGCCTCACCTACCTCACGGGGGAGAATTTCTTCTCAATATCTAATCTAAACCAACCCTGAAGGGTTTAAAAACATTCCATCTTATCCTATTTCAACAGGCCCTGCTAAAAAGTCTGTGCTTAACTTCATTGGGTTGAACTGGCTTTCCTGGAGGAGATGGTTTTGCGTGCTGTAGTGTTCAGCTCAGCTTTCCTGTACCATGTGCTGGGCTCATCCCACATGGCTGAGGGTATGGGCAAGTCTTCAGCCTGGTGGGCCCTAAAGTATTTCCTGTGAGAAGGGAGCTGTGCCTGTGCTGTGGGACTGGGAGGACACCCTGTGGGGGACACAGCACTGGGGAAAGATGGTGGCCAGTGCTGGAGTGGTCTGCTCTGGCAAGTTGGCCAGGTTGATTGTCCTGAAGTGATTAGGAAGAGGGGCTTGTGGACAGCCACGGTGTGGATTCCTACATGTGCATGTACACGATCAGTCCTGCATCTGGTTATCTCAGAATCATGGAATGGTTTGAAGGGGCCTTAAACACCATCTAGTTCCAATCCCTGGTGTTCTCATGTGTGCCTTCACAAACACACCAGTAGCTGGTGTAAAATTTTATTTTACATTAACATAACCCTTAGAGGCATCACTTGGTGTCTCCTCTGGCTGCTGGATATTGTTGGTCAAGCTCTCTTGGGCCATGGCCAAAACCCTGCTCTGAGAGGGGCTGTGTGTTTAGGACAGCGTGGGGAGACCACCAGGATGTCCCAAAAGACCTCTGCGTCCCACTAGCCCTCCCACACCCACCGGCTGCTGTTCACCCCCCAAAAGATGCAGGTCCTGGTGGGGAACGTTGGATTTCCTCCACACCAAACAGCCACGTAACCCTGAAAAACCCTCCCAGTGCTCTAACGAAGGAGAGCTGTGGCTCCCTGTACTGGATTAGGCCCAAAGTCAGTAAAACTAAAATTACAAACATAAAATAACTACTTACTGGCACAGCATGGATGTTTTCACACATTCCCTCCTATTCTGAGAGCTTTTCTGAAGACAGTAATGTAACAGAATATGCTTGAACATATGGTAGAATTAACAGTTGATCCAGCTTCTGAAGGTAATATAAAATTTTATTTTGTGTGCTAACATGTCTGTGTGGGTCATTTGGTGTGTGTGTAGTTTGTGAAGTGCAGCCACTTGGTTTTTTGTAAATATAATTTACACCAAGTACTGTCTGTCCCAACCAGCATTCACAAACCCCCCTTTATGTGTCATTTAAACTTCAGAATAATTTTGTCTTACAAAACAGTTGACTATCTGTCACAGCTCTTTGCATGTTGAGCCACCGCTTGTTCAACCTTGGGGCTTTTATTGTGTTCTTCTGTGATTTCAGGAGAGCTTCTAGTCAGCAAAAATAACTCCATCCTAATTTTCCCTGTTGTGATAAACTATCCTACTGATTACCTATGATTCCTGCGGTATAATTTTCAGATTACTTGGCTCTCCTGGGTTCTGATTGTGGAAAGATGCTTCTGGCTTGGCATGACATCATTTGAGCTCCCAAATAATCACAGCCTTAATTAACTGCAGGTATAAATTTGATGCGTTCTACTCCTTAAAATGTATCCTTTGTATTCCTCCACTGACAGCGTGACTTACACATGGACACAAAAGTGTGGACAACCCAGTTATTTATTTATATATAATGATATGTTTTAAAAAGTTGTATATTTCCAAAACAAAAAGTAGGAGATGGAAAAATAAATGAATAAATGTTAGAGCAAGTCCTGGTGTCTGTCGCTGCTGTAAGAGCAAGCTTGGAGTAACAGCAGCCTTGGAGAAGTGCTGCTTTTCCTAAGGGGCTGAAACTTCTTTCCTGGCAGAAACTATCACTTTCAGAAGAAAATGTTGTTGAAATATATATATATATATTACTGGAATAAATTCCAGCAGGAAATAGTTAGTAAAGTTGACGTGTTTGTCCAAAATAAAAGTGCTATTTAATAAATAACAAGAGCAGCTGGACTGACATTTGCTGCATAACAAGTGTCACTTTTAACTTATGTTAAGTACTCCAGCA
>NW_020884915.1:1249119-1264119 GCF_003945725.1 Corapipo altera
TCAGGGTGGCATGCATGGAAATTAGGGCAATTCAGGGCAGCCTTCCCAGGAGGAGGGATTTTATTTTTCTAAGTTTTATAGACTTAAAATAAATAAATAAATAAATAAATAAATAAATATTTAAACAATTAAGCAATATAACAGCAAACCTGTGATTGGAACCATGGTTTTGCTGAGCAAGGCACAATAATTTAGAATCATATCATGGTTGTGGTTATTTATCATTATTTATTTAGGGTTATCTTTATATATTTGGGGTTATTTATCTTTGTATGAGTTCCTATTTTTTACATACCACGATTTTGTTACCACGTGGTGTAGGAAATGTCAGATCTTTAGTTCTGTGTGACATGTGACAAATCAGTGCTGTGAAAGCCCTTTTTATTTTTAAAAAGAGTTTGACCAATGAGTCCTTAAGTGACACTGTCAGATCTGCAGCAGCTTCTGTGACTGTGCTCCTGTGCCCCCATCCTAGTGGGATGAGCAGGAGGAGACCCTGATGGAGTTCAGTGCCAAATATAACAGGGTAGAAGTCAAAAAAAAGGCTGTGTGGAGTTTTCTGAAGGAAGAGATGGATGGAAATTTTCTGATTACTGTAATTCTAAGGCTAAATATGCTGCAATTAGAAATCTCAATATTCAATCCAGCCCTCAAATCATATTTTGCTACATTATATAGTTATATGTATCATAAGAAATTACATTGCTAATGGTATGATAACTGCAGTAGTTCTGGAGAGAAAATAGTGCTCACTAATGTCTGCCCAGACCTTTTCCTCCCAGTCCTCTTCCCTCAGTGGGGCTGGAGCCAAGGCTTCTCCATTTATTTATTCCTTACATTTTTTTTTTCTGCTTCTTACTGGTTATTCCATTCATTTTGTTCAACTGCATTCCCTTTTCTCCTCCTTTCTAATTTTTTTAATGGACTTTTAAAAAAGCTCTGAAAAGGAGATGCCAACTCTGGAGCCTCTGCTCCAAGTATTGCCCCCTCTGACTTGTCTCCATCCATGTTCCCTCATTCTCCAGTTCTTCTGCCCAGCATTCCTCCACTGTTCTTTTTCTGCACTCTGAATTTTGTTATCTTTGTTTCACTCTTAACATTTTAGCTGTTTTTTCGACTTTCTACTATCATGGTCATCCAACTCCTTTCCGTTCTGACCTGGTCAGTCATAGACTTCTCTCAGTGATCTTTTCCTTCCTTAGACCTTGGAATTTTGTCTTCTGTGCCGTGTTGACTCTTTTCCTTTCCCTCCTTTCCATTCATCAACCTTTGCTTGGGTTTGGTCCCATTTTCTTCTTTTTGTGTGTGGTCTCCTTCACCCAAAGAGCTACAACTCTCAGCCTGTCAAGTGAGTCACAGGTCTGTCACTCATCTCCTGCCTTGTTTTTCTCTGCAGACCTACACCTTGGTCTCCCTTTTGAATATCTCTTTCAGAAGGTTTGCACTAAAGTTGAATTAAATGTGAGCAAAAGCCAACATCAGCTTCAAAAGTCTCAGACGAGTCCGCTGATGCCACATCTGGGCTCTGTCACTTGTGTCACAGCTCTGGAGCTGTCTTTGAATACATCACTTTCATGCCACAGACAAATTCTTCTCCCATAATACCATTTTTATTTCTTTTTCTTTCATTAAAGGAAAGAATTCTTATCCTGGGAGTCAGGCTTTCAGCAACCTCCCATCTTTATCCTTCTCACCATTTTCCTCTCCTGCCTCAAAAGGCAGCAGGAACCTTCTCTCCCTTCCTGTTCTGACCACATGAGCCATCACAGGCTCTGCCTTGCCCCTGCTCTGGAATACAAATGGTGTGTCCTGCCTTCATGGCCTTTGCAGTTTGCCCATCATATTTATTCTTACAAAGTGTTTGCCTCATCCTTTTCTTTGCATGTCAGCTGATTACAGCAAGATGTAGATCAAGCAAGATAATCCAAGGAAGAGGAGAGACCTCCCCGTTATTCCTATGATGTGAGAATTTGATCTGGAAATTTGTCATTGTGGATACATATTCTGGAGTGCTTTTCTGTCTCTGGCACTGGGAGAATAGAAAATGGGAGGATTGGTGGTGCTACACGGACCTGCAAGAAAGGGAGGCCTTGCAGAGCTGCTTCTGAAAGGGAGAGGAATCACAGAATCCCAGACTGGTTAGGGTTGGAAGGGACTTTAAAGCTCATCTTGTTCTACCCCCTTCCACTATCCCAGGCTGCTGCAAACCCCATCCAGCCTGGTCTTTGGCAGTTCCAGGGATGGGGCAACCACAGCTTCTCTGGACAACCTATTGCCCCCAAAAAAACAAACCAACCTGGACCCCTTCTGTGTTTTCTGTTTGCATTCTCCTGTCTGTCCTGTTCCTTCTCCTCTTCTACCTCCATGAGCTCCTTGTGTTGCTCATTAACTCTCCATCCTAATTATATTTTTGGACATTTTATGTCAGAGTTTGTCTTCACTGAGCTTTTTTTCCCAGAACTCAGACTGTGAAACCCTTATCTGCACTTCTGGTTTTCCCATAAACACATCACTGTTGATGAACACGGGTGCTGTTCCACAGTCCTACAGAGGGATCTGAGCATCTATATCACCCTTAAGTCTTTTCATAGAATTATAGAATTCTGGAATGGTTTGGGCTGGAAGGGACTTTGAAGGCCATTTCATTCCAATTCCCTGACATAGGCAGGGACACCTTCCACCAGACCAGGTCCTGTTTCCTGTCCCTCCTGTACACATCAGCCCCAGTGCCTCCAGCTCAGCCACAGCCCCATTCCCAGTCTGGTGGCTGGAAGCAGCCTGTCAATGGGGTGTTTTGTGGAAGAGGGATGTGGAAAAGTTGGCAGCTGCTCTGGTGGGAGTAGATGGGTGCTGGCACCCATTGGACTCACTGCGGGGTCCCTTCTGAGCAGCTCCTACCTGCACCTTTTTCTGGAGTACTCTGTAGCCCAAATTTGGGTGCCTTAGGCAGCACATCTCCTTCTGTGACTGTTCCCAGCCTGGGCAGCTCACAGCCAGAATATTGTAAGGTATTCAGAAGCTGTGTAGATGTGGCACTTGGGAACATGGTTTAGTGGTGGCCTTGGCTGTGTTAGGTTTACATTTGGACTTGTTGATCTTAAAGGTCTTTTCCAATCTAAATGTTTCCATAATTCTATGATTTTCCTGCATCTTTCTCTACTTTTTTCCTTCCTTCTCTCCCTCCTCCTTCTGCTGTAACACCTACTCACCTCACTGTGAAGCCACTGTTTCTTTGGCTTCCTTTAGATATTTATTCCAGACACCTTCTCATTTGTCACCGAGCCAAGCAAACACCTGCTTTGCTGTTTCCATCCAGCATCAAAAATCAACTTTTTCACCTTTTACTAATTTTCTTACCACCACCACACTTCATTATTTCTAAACCAGCTATTGGCTGCATGTTCAGTTTACTAAATTATGCATATGGCATGCATATCCATACTGGCCACTCGCTATGCATTACCTTTTAATAGCTGCCTATAAATATAATTTTTAAAAGCTGTACAATTTTTCTCCTGCAAAAAGTAAAACTTCATTTTTAAGGGTGGCTTTGCCCTTCTCAGTGAGAATTTCAGGCTTTCAAGAGGACTGACAGCACCTACCTCCCATCCAAAATACAAAATTTGGTTAACAAAAACATAAAAAGAAATTAAAAAAAATAAATTGCTTGATTTCTACAGCTCACAACAGTGGCAGTAGAGCTCTTGATTTGCTTTATGCATTTGTGTTGATGGTGACGTGCTGGTGACTGGCCCTGAAGGCTGTAACTGGGGCAGATCCCCAGTGTCAAATCAGTTCTAGTTATTTCTGAATTGTCATTAATCTTTTTCCTTTCCTCATTTACTAATGGGCCTAGTTTCTCTCTTGTCTGCTTCTTTTTAGCATATAAACAATTACATTCAAAGAACATCCTTAAGGTTGCAAAGACAAGCATTTAGAAGTGCAGCAAACAAAGATGCTGCAATAAAGGTAACCCCTGCAAGCTTTGGTTGGGGTCCTTGTGCACATCCATAAGGACGTTGGGTTCTGTTCCATAATCAGAAACAGGATTTCCTCCCCTGCACAACCCCCACTTCATTCACTTCTATTCTGTATTTTTTCCTTCATTGTTCAGTGTGTGGTCTTCTTATGCTTTAGTTACTGAATGTTATTCAAGACTGGCCTCAAAAAATCCGCCCAAATTTCTCCCTGAGCCATCTCACAGAGCTCATCGCTGCTGCGTGGGTCTGCAACAGTGTCCTTGTCACACAAACATCCCAGCTTTAGAAATGGGAAATTGAATGACTGAGAAATTAAGAATTAAGCAGATAAGTTTATCTGTAAGTGCTGCACAGAAGTCTGGGCTCTGATTTTTCATAGCTGGTGTAACACGTATGTACATGCATTTTGTACAATATACATACATTATGTACACGAATGTGTTTTTTCTCTGCCCAAAACCCAGCTATCATGGACTTCAGCTGTAGTAAAATTCATCTGGACTAAAGTCAGGCACTGAAAAATGAGTCATATGGAATTAATTATCACCTATCAAAAATTTGGTGTGAGTAGACCTGGCTGGAATGATGAACTGAGGGAGAGTTAAGGGGGCATGCAGAGGGTTCCTGATTCCTCTATCCATCTTTCTTTCAAGCTTCTGACTTATCCTTTTCATGATTTTTAGCATTATCCACAAGATTTGAGTGAGATGATTAAAAATACCTTTAATTAATCAATCATTCATTTCGGTTATATGAGGAATGTTCTTGCGTAGAAAGGAATTTTAGCTACATAATCATAAAATATACAAGAGTTGTTGTTCAGGGTGTAAAATAAGGTCCTTCATGCAATTTTCTACATCCTTAAGAAAACCCTGGATATGATTATCCCATGCCCAGGGGGCCTCCATGGCTTTGAAATATTTAAATCCATTGCAGAGACATTGTCAGACTTAGCTGTGGACTCCTAATAAAGAAAAGATGCCTAAAATTTATCAGGTAGTTCTTTGTTCATTCAAGACAAGTGATAAGGCTGGGGAACCTCATATCCTGTATGGTGTGGGAGAGCCCAGTGGGAACACATTCCTCTGCTCCTACTCCCAGGAAAACCCTCTCAGCTAATTAATGAGTTTCTCCCTAGAGTTTCTCCTTAGTTAGGACCTGCTGAAGGTGCTCTGACATTTTGTTGTTTAGTTTGAACGTTCAGGAAGAATAGGAAGGATGACACAGTCCTTTAAGGAAGGATCAATTTTGGAAAATAATTGTTTTCCCAATGCTGGGAAGGAAAGTGGAGAGAAATTAAGCCTGGAGTGGAATAAGGGCAAAAAAAAAGGAGCAGAAGGGAGATGGGACAAAGCAAAGGGGGGAGGCAGCAAAGCTGTAGCAAAGGAAAGGACCAACAGTTGCATGGAAAGAGAACAAGAAGTGAAGAATTGGAGTGGCTCCCATCAAAAGGTCCTGGGCTATCTCTTCTCCCATTCTGTTCCATGCTCTGTTCCAAATAGAAGGTGACACCAGTGTCACATATTGCCAGCAGACAGAGAGGAAAATCAAAAGAGATCTAGAGAGGGTCTCAAATACTGGGAGGTGACCAGGAAACCATGGATTCTAAAATAGACAGAGAAAAAATAAATGCAAGGAAGTTGCTGAAGTTATTAAAAGATAAGATTTGTAGGCAAGTTCATTTCAGTTGGTTGGCTCTCCAATCAACTACCGTTGCTAATTGGATTAGTTGCCAAAATAAGCTAAGAATAGAACCTTCTCTTTCCTTATTGTTAAAGCTTTCCAGGGAAAAAGTCCTTGCGGACAAAAATTAAATCTTTATTTCTAGCAGCATAAAATTATCCTCTGTAAAACTGAAGGACCTTAACACTTGGTTGTGCCTCCCCTTCTGCAGAGCTCCCAGTCCTCCGCAACTACAGAGTGCCCTGAGATGGAACATTCTTGTTCCCCTCCAAATCAAGTGGTTTGTGGCAGATGCCGACTATTGTTCCTCTTTAGTTTGTCATTCTTTCTTGTCCTTTCTCCACGAATTTCAGTGCTGCATTTCCCACAGCTGACTTACAGCTTTCTGGCAACGTAAATACTTCTGACATAATGGAACAAGCCTAGAGAAAGCCTTAGGTAATTTCAGAGTGCCCCTTAACATGGAGAACCCTGAGCATCCATCCCCCAGCAAGGATTTTTTTTCCTAGAGCCAGCACAAGTGTTTCCAGAAGGGCTTTCTGAGAAGGAAATCAGGTTCTCTTTCATTGCTGTATCAAAGTACATCTAAATAACAACCTGCAAACAAGTTATGTGTGTCATGCAGGCTGTGTGTGCTGTGTTGAATCCTTCTGCCCTGTAAAACCAGCAGTTTCAGTGAAATTATCAATATCGTGATTTCTGATATTTTTTTTTTTTATTTTTGTTTTAATATATTATCTCAAACAGTATTAAGTATGTAGCCCACTACAGTGATATGAACTTTTATGTGAGATATCCAGCGCAGCACTCAGCTTCCAACATAAATGAGTAGGTTGTACCTCTCCTATGGAATCAGGCTGGGAGAGCTGGGGGTGTTCACCTGGAGAAGAGAAGTTCTAGAGAGACCTTAGAGCCCCTTCCAGTGCCTAAAGGGGCTCCAAGAGAGCTGAAGAGGGAGTTTGGACAAGGGATGGAGGGACAGGACAAGGGGGAATGGCTTCCCACTGTCAGAGGGCAGGGTTAGATGAGATACTGTGGAGGAATTCTTGGCTGTGAGTGTGGTGAGGCCCCGGCACAGGTTGCCCAGAGAAGCTGTGGCTGCCCCATTCCTGGAAGTGTCCAAGGCCAGGCTGGACAGGGCTTGGAGCAAGCTGGGATAGTGGAAGATGTCCCTGCCTGTGGCAGGGGGTGGAACTAGATGGTTTCTAAGGTCCTTTCCAACCCAAGCCATTCTGGGATTCTGTGAAGATCAGCAATCATTACCTTGCATGTCTAAGGCATGGTTAATTAATCTAGATACTACATGTAGGTTTTAGCTTTTGATTTTTATTTCAACAAAGAAAAGCCCATGTAACTTAGAGGTGGAGATGTTCTCAACATCAGATAAAGTTCACAGGACTTCACCACAGGTCAAGGACAGAGCATGAGGCTGAAGCACCTGACAAAGTTGTATGTGATTCTCCCTGAAGGACTAAGTTGTCTTTGGCTAATGCTATTAGAAGGATCACATAGTGAGTTCACCAGAGAAGTTAAATTTGCTGCACTTGAATGAAAAAAGTCTTCAGCAAATGATTTCAAATGAGCTGAAGTTGATTCTCCCTTTTTTACTCTCTGCACTTTAATTAAAGTCCCTGGATAGGTTCTTACTCATGAAAGTGAGACGCACACTGAAGTGTCTCATGGAACAACAGCCTATTGCTGTCCGTGGAGATGATGGCTTGAAAACTTGATAGTTTGTAGTAATGTGAAATATATTCACACTCTTGCATAAAAGGACAAAATTAATCCATTTGTTTTGTCCATTCTTCCATGAACAATGATTTCTACTTTCATTAATGAATGGTGGTAATGCTGAGCTCTATGCAAAAAGAAAATGCCTGCAGTTGGTACATCCATTTAGTCCATCTTCCATCTGTTTACGTCAAAAAACCCCACATTTTCTAGGCATAGTGAGCAGGGAACTTACTTCAAAGGCTGAACAAGAACAAAGCACCTTTCCAAAGAAGCCTCCTTTAAAATTAGGCCAAGATGTAATTCTAATTAATAAAGACATCATATGTGAGTGATTATTTTGGACCTGTTTTAAAGTCTGGTGTGAAAAACGCATCAAGATGCTGCCCATACGGCCCAGCAATGCCCACCTGGGCCTGAGCTAGTGCTTTCCATCCATCTCCTTGGAAAGGGAGCTTTGAGAAACTGAAGTTTCAAATTACATCTCCTGCCTGTCATCAAACCATTATCAGGTTCTTCACTGCTGAGTGTACAGATATCGAGAGACATTTCTCTGTCCCAGAAATCCTGCTCAGATTAGGTGCCAACATTTCCACCTGTTACTTACTCATCTGTTGAATTTACTCATCTGTTTAACTCTATCCTGTGAATAGTTTGGAGTGTTTTGAATTTGAAACTCCTCATCCTTGCAGAACGTGAACGTTTATGGGTGAAGTAAAATTTCATACCTAACTAATGAAGAGAAGAAAACAACAACAAAAAATTATTTATTTTTATTCATTTGAATGAAAGTATTTGAATTAATTTAATGTAGTCAGAATCACAGAATATGCTGAGTTGATCCACAAGGATCATTGAGTCCAACTCCTGGCCCTGTGCAGGACACCACAAGAATCCCACCATGTTCCTGAGAGTGTTGTCCAAGCACAAATTTGTTGTTGTTGCAGGATCTCAGAGGCATTACTGTTCCCCTAGAGAGGTCAGGGACTTTACTCTAAAATACTGAGAGGTTTGACTGGTCTGATGGACCAGAATTGCTCTTCATGCCCAACCCAAAATGTCAAAGCTGAAGGAGAGTTGGTTGTTTGCAGATATAGATGGAAACAACTTGTATTAGTTATCCAACATGGATCTCATCAGATAAAATATCCAGCTATTTGATATATGTCTGGATATTATAGTTGCCTAATGTGGGGATCAACCATCAAATATTGGCTGGTTGTACCTACAATTGGATTGGGACTTGTGGGCACTTACCAGAGGTTTTTGATGGAGGAGACCTCTCTGCAAACACTCAGAGATGACCCAAAAGACCACAAAACCCAGCTGAGACACATTTGCAGCTAAATATGATCCAGCTGTGTGGAACAGTGCTTATTATGGGAAAAGTTTGGGGAGATACCCAGAATGTCATGCAGTTCTACTAATATTAGCTTTAGCAACTCACAATTATAATGACTAATTGGAGCCATCACTCATTGCTATTGAGTTCCCAGGTGAAAACTATGGACCAGAACCTCCATTAGCATAAATTAGCATTGGAAAGTCAATTAAGTTACACTGATTTTACACTAGTTTTACTGTCTTTCATAAGGCTGAGAGAAAAAAAAAAAAAGCCCCATTTCTGACTTCAATTATCCTTTTTTTTTTTTCCCCTCCAAAGGAAATTTTTGTCACATTTCTTAAGGGGTCTCCAAAAACAGATACATCTTCACCTACAGTGTAGCCCTGTGACTTGGCTGGGTAGAGTAGGCTTGCTTAGCTATTTTCCTGAGCACAAATGCACCTTCCAAGGTGATCCAGGTGAGCTGGATTGTTGTCATTTTCCTCATTACAGAATTCAGAGTGGATAGAAGAGCATTTTCTGTGAAAAGTCTCTTCCAGAGAATTTGGTCCCATTCCCACGAGTGGAGAAGCTTTTTTCCCTCTCTTTTGTATGTGCATCTGCAGTGGGGAGAAAGGGAAGATAAGAAAGAAAAGGGTAAAAATATGCAACGTGAATACATGCACTGATACAAGGAAAAAAGAACACGATAATTTGCATTATATTTATAAATTAGTGTATGAATGCCTGAATACAAAGTTTTAAAGCAACAATATTTTTCAGCAGCATAAATCTTAATGGAAATCTGGCAAAAAGGTACAAGAAAAAATCTGCCGGTTGATAGTATAAATTGCAAGTACAGGACTCAAAATTTACCCTGGCTTGAAGTTATCAGAGACATTCAAGAGTGTTCCTGAAAGGAAAAGAGGCATGTGCAAAACACCAGTGGTTTATCAGCCCTTTCATTCAGCAGAACTGCAGAACTGAGTAAGATCAGATGAACTATATGACAGTGAAAATAAGAATTAATGGAGGCCAAATAAACCCAAGAGTGTGGAGAATTTTAGAACCCTGCGGTACACTGGTTTGTGTTTTCTTCTTAAAGTTATAAAAATAGTAGTTGCTGAGGTGAAGTACTCAGGGTTTGGGATTTTTTTTAAAAGGTTGTTTTACATTTGCGGAGACAGATCAGTGTCAGGCTGGCCCTGTGCCACCTTAAGGACTGAACAAGCAGAGAAACCCAAGTGTGCAGAGTAAAGTGCCTCTGACATAGTGAGAAATTCCCCACAGCGTCATTTTTCATTGACAGTGGCACCAAGGATCTGCCCGGGTCCCCAGGAAACCATCATGACAATATTCAGGCAGAAAACATGAGCTAAATTACATTTTTTTTACATCTGAAACATAGTTTTATAGTTCAGGTATTCCCACAAATGTACATTTGTATCCGTGGGGTTTCAGATGGAGGGATGAGAGGTTTCCATCACATCTGGACCAAGGCTGACATTTGGACACACTCCATTCTTTGAGACATTCCTGGGGGAGGTCCTGCCCATCTATTACTGTCCCTGTCCTCGTGGTTGCATTCCAGCATCCCAGGACCAAACACTAACACCATAATGCAGCCTCCACCCTCCTACTTTGTTTAAGAATTCCTCAAAACTGTCTTTGCTCCCATTAGAAAAATTTCTGGACAGTTTTCTTACCTCTGTCAATGTGAGTTAAGTATCATGTGAGGTAGTAAAATATTCTGGATTAAAATATTTTTGTAGGTGTGACCTCCTCTCTGTCTCAGCAAACATTTTCCTTTATGTTAATGCTCCTTCTGTGGAGTGTTCGTCTCCTCCAGGTTTGCACACTCAACAACCTGGGGAGAAATCTTTCTAATCAGATTTTCACACTTGTTCCCTTTTGCTTTATTTTAGCTTAGATACTATTTTAATTATTAGTGTTTAGAGTTTTGGAGATACAATGGGCATGAGAGGGGGGCTGTAAATATGGTGGCATCACATATCTCCCCATAACTAAGGAATTGGCCTGTTCAGAGAATCATGGAATCCCAGACTGGTTAAGGTTGGAAGGGACCTTGGAGACCGTCTCATTCCAACCCCTTGCTATGGGCAGAGACGCTTTCCACTAGACCGGGTTTCTCCAAGCCATGTCCAGCCTAACCAGTAAAATAGATTCTTTGCTCAGACAAATTTTCCAATACGCTTCAGCCAGAATTATTTTACCATGGAGAAGACTTTTGTGGGCAAAGCCGTCAAGAACAGACTCGTAACTTGTTCTCCTGGCTGAGAGAGGATAAAGTGAGACCTTCTAACTGATTTTGGCACACAAGACCCTTCAGATAAAGAGTTAAAGGGAACACGAGGACAACCCTGGGACTGCTTGGAAGCTTTGATAAGTGATTTATCAAAGGTTATTTGATAATACCTACCAGTGAATCAGGCGAGTGGAGCTGGTCCCACCTGGGGCACCTCGTGGGCAGGCAAGGAGGGCTCTGGCACGAGGATTACAATGTTCCCTGCCTCTGGAGCCCTTGCAGGGTGTTGAGCAGTGTGGAGGAGCCCCACACCTCCCGGGGTGAGGGCAGGAGGCTGAGCAAGGAGCCCCAAACACCCACGGGTTGGCGTGGCTGGTGCAAGATGAGCCGGGAGAAATTTCAGAGTGTAAGCATTAAAATAAAAAAAAAAAAAAAAAGAAAAAAAGCACCCCAAATAGAGCCCATAGATGGTAATGACAATGTTTTGTTATCTTTATGTTGTTTTCTTTGCATGCTTGTTAAAAAGTGGAGTCAGAGTGTCTGAGACGGAGCCCTAACAAGTTCCTTCTAATCAGCCCCGGAATGCTTCTGTCAGGCACAAGAAAAATGCTCAGCTTGAACAAAGCTGCATTTTTCCCCCAAGAAACACATTTGTTTAAAGATTGGCCTGTCAATTTGTGAATCAACATTTCGGCTTTTTGCTCAGACATCATGCTTTTGCTTTTTTTTCCCCCAAGAAGGGGAAATAATACAAAGCTGCTATTTGTTGTTTGAAGGAAGTAAACTTCATCAGGTCGACTTAGATGTGTGCTTCAAATGTCACTCAGTACAGCTTTCTTGTAATGAAACGCTGCATACAGATTTCTTCCTTTAGGCTCAAGGGGATTAGACCCAGTAAAAGAAAAATTCAGTCTTCCTTGCTGTGGTGCATCAGAGTGAGAAGTTTAAAATCCACAATTTATTCAAATATTGATATTTCTACTTGTCAGAAGAGAGGTGCCTTGAAATTTCCACTGAGCACTGTTGTCAGAAGAATTGCAAGAAATGTGTCAGATAATTCATAAACGGAGTTCACTACTGTGAAATCAGTTGGGAACAGCAAAAAAAAAAAATATATTCTTGTTGATGTAGAATAGGGGCAATATAACAGAAAATAGCACTCACTTTTCCATCATGTCAAGCAAATGCTCAATTTGGGCCAGGTATTTTTTTAAACAGCTTGCTGCTTCTGGAGAAGCCCACAATGCATGAAAAATGTGTTGAGTTGTGCTTTGTAGACAAGAGATCTGTTTGTTGGTTTTCCCCTCCCCGCCGGTTCCCATCCCACCCATTCCAGCGCTGCCGGGGAGGGCCTGGTTCTGCATGTGGTTTGCATTAAAGCCTTAAAAAGCTGTGAACGACTGGGGTAATGATGTAAAGCGCTAGTGTAAATTCCAAACTGTTGATAGCAGCGAAGGACGCTGGAGAAATTTTTCGTAGTATTTTTTAACCCCCGCCATGTGCTGAAGTCATCTCGCCCTTTCCTTGAGATGGGGAGCAAGGCTCACTTGCCACACTCCCAGGTCCTGAATTAAAAAAACCCAACAAAAATACCAACCCTCCTGCTAATAGCAGGATGCTGTTTGTGCCGTGATTTTGGGAGATTTGAGCTCTGAAAATGAGTGACGTCAGGCGGGGATGCTGCGCAGCTGCTTTGTGGCAGGAGAAGGGCTCGTTCCAGCGGCGCTGACAGGGCTCTGTGCGCATAACGAACAGCAGAAACTGGGGCAAGAGGGAAATACTGCCATGAAAACACAGCTCTCGGTGCTCTGCGAGCACAGAGTTCACAGGGCTGCTGACACGAGGCATCCTGGTGCCTCTCACATCCCAGCTGGGTGGTGGGGGCACCAAACCCGGTGAGGTTGTGCCATAACGGGCTCAGGGGTTGCCCGGAGCATCCTTTTTGTGATGGGCAACTCCTTAAAATATTTTCTGGTTTCCACTGAACACATAAAACTGCATTTTCTGTGATTTTACTACACTCATAGTATAAAACCTTTAAAATTAGATAGTTTAGTTAAGGCTGATGTGGATATTTTAGAAATAATACGAGTATTTTATTAGTATAAAAATATCTTTTATTAGTATAAAAATAGGTAACTGTAGCATCTTTTCTACAGTGATTTAATTTTTTTTGTTGTTTTTGTTTAAATTCAGTACATACAAGGTATCTATCCCTCTGGCATTATACTTCTGTAGAGGAAATTTAGCTAAATATGGCAAAATTTACTTCTCTCATACCTTAACAAAACTCCAAGAATTAGGAGGGTTAATTCCACATCCAGACTAAATTTGTAGAATGTATATAAACATATTTTTTTGCAGCAGTAGCAATTCCAGCTGCTTGAAAAACCCTCCCATACTAGAAAACCCACCGATATTTCCCCACAGCATTTCCAAACTGGTTTATTTCTATTTGTGAAGTGGCAACCGTTCCCTAATCCCCCTTTCATTAGCTCCCTGTATTCTTCGCTTGCTCCAGAGTGGACACTACAAGAGGCTGACATCTTTGGCTCGTTAGAGCATGGATGCCTGCAGAAGCTGACGTTTTCCACGCCTGCTTGCAGCCTATTTTTCCTTTACATCCATTGCTTACTGTCTGCTCGGTGTCTGGGCGAATCTGTCATCTGTGCCAGAGCACAGCCCGCTGCACCACTGACAGTAAGAAGGTAAACGCTTGCTGCCTGAATCCCCCATTAACTTTGTGAAGCGTATTGATTTCTTGTAAAAATAATGATATTGACAGGCTTTCCAGGAGTAATTGTTTCCAGAGCACAAAGGTCAGCGCTGAGAGTGAAGGGTTTTGGAGCCGGGGTACTCCACAGACATTTGTGCAAAGTGCTGGGGGATGGAGGGAAACAAATAGCAACAGTTTGAGACTTTAGAAATTTAAGTGCATTGACAAAACACCTCGTAGGGGGCCGGCAGCATTATTGTACTCATGAGTCATTAATAGCAAACAGCTCGCTTTGGACAACGCCGGGGTTTGGCACGGGGAGATTTGTGGACAAACAATAGCAATAAAAGTCGCTCCAGCTCTGCTGCTCTGCCTCGCTGGGAAGGGCTTCTGCTCCCAGCCCTCGGAAACCAGGCTGGGAGTTCCTCTGCTTCCCCAGCAGCGGCCCAGAAACCCCCTTGAATAATTTGGAGCAAATTCCTTCTGTTTTTCTGAAACGCGTTTGTGTTCGTTAACTCAGGGAAGAGATCGCACGTTCAGGGAAGAAAAAGCAAACACACGGAGTTACCATTGGCCTGAGTTAATTGGGCTGCCAGAGCTAATGAGGTTGATGGTGATTCAGGATCCTCGGGTGTTAGTGCAGACTGAGCTCTGAGAACCGCCAGCGCCAAGTGTCTGCACAGAGGAGGTGGTCCGAGGCATGGGGAGGTGGTTCTGGGCTCAGGGAGGTGGTCCTGGACATGAGGAGGTGATCCTGAGCACAGGAAGGTAATCCTGGGTGCAGAGAGGTGGTCCTGGGCTTGGGGAGATGAACTTGGGCACAGGGTGGTGGTCCTGCGTGTGGGGAGGTGGCCCTGGGCTCGAGAAGGTGGTCTTGAGTGCAGGGAGGTGGCCCTGGGCATGAGGAAGGTGGTCTTGGGCACAGGGAGCTGGTCCTGGGCACAGATGCTCAGAACTGGGGAGCTCCCTGGCCTCGATGGTGTGTGGCAGAGCAGTAACTCATCCCCAGTGTTGAGCAAACAAGCCGTGGTTGGTCAATAGTATTGCTGCAAACTAATTGTGTTTGAAAAATGAACTGCAGTGGCAAATTGCTCCTGGTTTGATATGCAGCAGGGCACTGTTCATCAGGCTGAATGTCCATCTGTTTGTCTGTCCGTCCAGAATTTTCCTCCTCTGAGAACAGCATGAAAAAAATGGGAAAATGTCCTTTTGCCATGCTGCAGCATCCTTGTGTTCAGGCCAATGCAGGCAGGAACACGTGGCCGGCTCTGAGCCACCTTTGCCACTCTTGAGCTAAAAT
>NW_020884915.1:1269119-1274119 GCF_003945725.1 Corapipo altera
TCTTCAGAACTCTCCTGCTGGGAGCCAGGCAATATCCCTCCTCCCCCACTCTCCACCACCAGCAGCGTGGAGCACGGGATCATGGTGCAAGGAGTCAGAGGCAATGAGAACGAGAAACACAACAGGCTGTGCAACAAGAAAACTGTTTTTCTAACTCTGAGCTCACGTCTTATGGTCATATTGTGCTGCTCTCTGGAACTGAAAGCACAGTTTCTTGATATTTAATTTTCTTCCGCTTTCAGCGAATAGTTGTGGAAACCCCTGACGCTGCGAGTCTCTTATGACTAAATTACTTGTTCAGAGTTAGCTGGAGTATAGATTTAGTCCTGCTGCTGTTGCACAGAGTCCATTGTAAGATAATTTGTCCCACTCAATTAGACTAAGTTGTCATGTGAGAAGTGCAGAGCTCCCAGAGCCCAGCAGCACCAAAGTTCCCTCGCTCGGAGCGAATATCCGGGCAAATGCACACCCCACCATGGGCTGGGAGCCTCCTGGCCTTCATCTGCCAGATGGGGGAGAGATCTCTAGGAGCTCTGCTTCTCCTGATACATCATAGAGGAGGCTGGATGGTTCCAGGTAACATTTCTATCTTCCGCTTTAAGAGTAGGAAATTATGTGGAGAAGCATGTTAAGATGGGAAGTCAAACACTGTTTCATTTCTGGCACATTAAGATTGTCTGTTTTAACCTGAATTTCATCTCTTTTATGGAACAGGGTCGATAAGTCTTTATCTGCATGATGGCTTCTGGCATCCAGGACACTTTCTGTGGCTGATGCCCACTGTGCATTATTTATCAAGGTGTGAATAAGGATTGTGTAGTGAAGAAGACTTATCTGCACCTTCTTCTGTTCATTTATTGTTGAAGTTAAAGAACATTTAGTGTCTGAGGTAGGAGGAAGGAAGGAATCAGCCCCCCAGTTGGGTCCCACTGATTAGTCTCAAATAGGGTTTCTATGTCTATTTCTGTCAAGTATTTTCTGTGTCATCTTGGACATGTCACAGCCAGTTTTCCATCATTGCAGAATCCTTCCCTGCCTCATTCACCATGTAACAGCCACTTGGAGTTTTAATTTTAGGCTTACTGGGTGCTCACCTGGAGTCTGCTGTTGGCAGGAACACGTGTGGACCATGCTATGAAAGACTTCTGCTTGTGCAGGGTAACTGGGAGCTGGGATGGAGGAAAACCTTGAAAAATACAAAGTATAACCTAAAAATAAGACTTTGAGAATATTGAACTAGAGCAGACGTGGTCCAGGTGGAGCCAGGCCAGGAGTCCCCATGCCAGGGTGGTGGTCAGTGCTAAACCCCACCTGGGTGCTCAGGATGACACTCAACCCAGCAGAGACAGTTTCAATCTCTTTGTATTTCACCCTGACTGAAACCCAGCAATATAGAGGTAATTTCACCTCCTGGAAGGGCAGCGCTGTTAATTCTGAAATGCTTAAATGTGATGGAGAAAATGTCTATGAGGAGGTTGATAAGACATTGACTTAATAAATTGCAAGGTTAGGAAGATGTGCCCTGTGGAAGTCATGGTGCTACTTATTTTTCAGGGAATATAAATGTGTGAGGTAATGTTAATCATCATTCCCTATCCTATATGTGGAGCAGGACAGCTATTCTACATATGAGAAGGTGATAAAATAGAATCATATAATTTAATACATATAAATCAATATTATGTGGAGGTTGTGCAAGCATTTGTTACCTGGTGGGTAGTTGACAGCGAGCCTTTCTTTAGTGTAAAGTCTTTAATTCGCAGACATACGTTATTGAAAGGAGCAATGAAAAACTTGCATTTATTTTGGGACGTTTACAAATTGATGTGCAATTCCATTTCGAGTGAGAACACAGATCAATTATTTTATCCTCTAACTGCTATAATCATAATTAACCAGTTGTTTAGTTGGAGGGAGTTTTTAAATTAAAAAAAAAAAAGATGATAATCATTACACCACCAACAAGCCTGATTAATTAATTAAGCCTCACTGCGATATTTAGATGTACCAACTTTCAAAGTGTCCAGTATGAAGCTAAATTACTTTGCTGTTGTTCTGGCGTGGCATTTATGGTAATTTGTCAAGCCTATATGCAGTAATGGATTGACTCATATAACGAAGGCTATAATTGCAGCTGTTAGGTAGGGCCTTCTTTATCTCAGCCTGTCTCAGTTCCCATTCCTGCATGATTTCTTGCTGTGCCGAAGCCATGTGTGTCTTGTTTTGTTTTAATACATTACTGACCCAGGGTCTCAGGTTACTGGGGTTCCTGTCATACATTTAGTTCCACTCTCATAAAGCATTGCACAAAAAATGCTGGAACAAGGTAACAATCATTGCTCAATATACTAAGTATAAATGTCAGAGTGTAAAACTTGACTGCAGGAGAACAGTGGAGGGGGAGATAATAATTGAAAATAGGACATTCTGAGCTATAACAGTGAGGCTGTGAGTTATAAGGGCTCCTATGGAATCGTGCAATATGTCTGCTATGTCTTGTTTATCATTAAAAGCTTGATATCAGCCATCTCTTCATTACATATATTGTGCTATATCATCATGTTTTGCTCCAGTGGCTAAAAATGCAGACTTTACTAGGTTGTGTTCTCTGCCATAAGGGTGCCACAGCATCCTCACCACCATGGCATAGGAGCACAAAATTGAGTAGAATAAAGCATTCATTTAGTTGTTTTGTACTTTCAAACTGTCTTCTTTTTCTGTGATCTTCTCTTTACCCTGACAGGCCTCTTACTCACTTTGAAAAGTGTCTAAGTGTGACAACAGATGTTTTGCAAACTTATCTTCTAATAACTTACATAATTCAAGAAGTTAACAGGTTGTTCACTTAATAGGGATCATTTATACAGGATTTTTTTAATAACTTGCTGGAAGGGGGAAAAAACCACTCTTGGCTAATACGAAGCATATTTTGCATTTATTATGGGAAAAAAATTTCAGGTAGGAGGTGGGGAGACAATTTGGGAATTTTCGTTAGCTGAAAAACTGCATATTAAACATGAATTGTGATTTTCCATCTGGCCCTACTGGTTAGGAAGCTGCAGTTGGGCATGATCTTCACTGTCAATCAACAGTCCCCAACTGCGAGATGCAAACCTCATGACGAAGCCCACCCCAACTCATTAAACCAAAGCAAACTGTATGAAGTGCGCCGCTGTGTGATTTTAATATTTGGTGCATGTGACAGGATCATTTTAGTGATTTGCAGGATTTATCTCCTCTTAAAAGTACTGCCTAAGGCTACTCTAATTGGTAGGAAAGCAAATTCCCCCTTCTCCTCCTGTCACTCTTTGTTTTATTTACTGAGAACTGCCGAAACCTATTTACACAATAATGAGGATAAATCACCGTGATGCTTTCAACACAAAGAGAAATGTTGCGTGAGTTGAAAGCTGTACAATTAAAACTAAATTCAAAATATTTCTGAAGTAGTGTCTGCAGTTAGTGGTAGTGAAATAAAATTAAGACAAACGATAGGAACATACGTTGCGGACAGACAGCTGAGATCAAAATTCTCGAGGCATCTTTTATGACGGACAATTTCATTCAAGATTGCAATTAAGTAAATGCATGTAAGATGCTGACAATAGCCCAGATGTTCCTCCTCGACGCGCGGCTCTTTCGTTTTCCTCATGGATGTGGAGTTCAGCTACTTCCACCACTGTTTGTCTTCTCCACAAGGCGCCAACCAGCAACTTGTCCACCATGTCAGGGTGGTGCAGGTGGGGAGGACACTCTGTGGGGGTGTGAGGTTGCAGCTCACTCTTGCATCCTGGAGAAGTTACTTGAGAAGGAGACAACAGCTTCAAGCTGAGAACAACCCAGGCCAGCCTCAAGGTGAATGCTGAGAATGCAACATCTGCAGCCCAAGAGCACCAAGTTCCTGTGGATCTCAGCACGATGGCCCAGTGCTGACAGAGTCCAGATGGAGATTTCCCTTGAGTGGCTCTTTCATGGAGGAGAACAGACTGCTGGGGTTGTTCCAATAGAGCAAACTGTGCACCCGTGTTCCTGGTCCCTGCTTCTGTGCTGCTTGCTAGAAGACTCCCACTGAAACAACTGGGTCTCAAAATGGGCTGTTCAGCACCTGGTACATTTTATTGCAATCCTGAACTGCTTACAAACCTCACACTGGGGCTTGGAATTAGATGATCTTCGAGGTCCCTTTCTAACCCAAACCATTCTATGATTCTAAGTATCGCTATCGTGGGGCACTTTATATGTGTTTTGATAAAGAGTAATTAAAAATCAAATTAAGATATGCACTGTTGAGAGATCTTTGATCTTACTTGAGATGTGGTCCGTACTGTAACAACCAGATCTCAAAGCAAAACCAACCTGTGTTTTTCAGGGCAAGTGACACCAACAAACCCCCTTTTTACAGCACACGCTCTGTCTGCTCTTTAATTTACCCTGCCCAGGCCCCCGGGCCTCAAATTAAACCATATCATTGAAACCAAGAAAACACCATATGCACCATGAAGAGAAAATTGCAGCTTTTGAGGACACCCTTTCTGGTTTTTTAAGGACACACAGGCAGGCTACTGATGCTCAGTGGTTATGGTAGAAGTGGCAAAGCAACAGGATGATGCCAAATCGTTCTGCCAAAGTGGCACCAAGAAATTACTGGTGTTGGCACCACTCTACTTGTCCCTGTGGCTGTTGCTGAGCTCCAGCAGAGAGCAGATATCTGCTCTGCTGTTAAGTGCAGTGTAAGATACCAATAAGTGTAATAATGAATAATTAAAGATGTATCTCTTATTAGAACACAGGTTTCACGTTATCTGTAAACGGACCTTCGTTTTCACTGAAACGAATGGGGAATAAATTCTTTTCACAGCGGCTTCATGAGGCATTTTTCACCAATGCTGCAATAAAATACTTAAATAACCCAACAAAACTACAACATCAAAGTAAAAACTTATGAAATATTAAGGTCTAAAATGACCTTTTGCAAAAGCATGTGCAAATGCGTCGATACC
>NW_020884915.1:1284119-1286619 GCF_003945725.1 Corapipo altera
TGCTGTAAATATTGTATCTGTACAAATGGGCTTTGCCTGAATAAAAAGCTAATTACCAGAGAGTTCGTTTAGTCAATCCATTTGAGCAAGCTGATATAAATATGGAGGAAATAACATAATAGTAGTTTTAGTGAAGAACTGCCTTAGGACAAAGACAAAGAATAAAAAATGTCTTTTGTATTTACTCGAAACAAATGAATGGTATCAGGTGAAAAATATCTGTCTGTACTTGTTCAGATTTAAGGCCTACAAATTTGCACCTTATTTCAATTTCCTGCATGCACTGAGGAAGTGCAAATAGCTTATTCAGAGGCAGATTAATGCAAAAGAGCTGAGGGGGGACATAAATCTACAAGCAGTGACTTGTACCATCATGTAAGTGTAATGATTATCAAACTGAAATCAGGTCTCAGAGTATCAGCTTAACACAGAGAAAATTTGCTTGATGTGAGAGTATTAAAGTCATGCTATAATATATCCATACACTGTGACTAAATTTTATAGTTCATGAAGCATATTAGTATTACACTATATCCTGGTACATTCAAAAGGTGATTTCCATTTAGATGCTCATTTTTCATGAAGATAAATATGACATGAATCATAATTTCCCTGAAGTAAATATTACAAATAATAAAATACTCAGGCAAGCAAGTTGAGGAATGACAGTAATGTTTTCCATTTGTATGGTAAGTGGTGAACCTTGTGGCCTATCAAGTAACAAATTGAATGTTTAATCTTTCTCCATGCAGATTGAGGATGGCAAAGTAGCAGCCCGTCTCACAACAAATTGAGAGTTCTCTGGTGGCTCATGGAGTATCAGCTATTTTGTCTTTGGAGGCCAATAGAGAGTGTCAGCAGAGCTTTGTCAAAATATATCACAGGCATGAAGTTGTAAAATTGCAATTTACAGCAAAAAGACTTTGGGATAACGGGCAAATCTTAGGCATGCTAAATACACAGCAAATATTTAGAGAAGCTTTGGAAGGCAATTTAAATATTGTTAGGGGAAGTTGGGTATCATCTGTGGAATGTCCCAGAGGTAAAAAACCCCCAACCCATATCCTATCAAATAGTAAATATTCCATCTGAATAGCAAAAATAGCCCTATTTATGTATATCCAAATAGGGAGGCAAAGCAGGCAGTTTGGGATAATTTAAAGCTATTTTAATTTGGGATTATTTTTTAGGATTAGAGTATATTCTTCACATGCTTTCACTGTATCAAATCTGTTACATCTCTTCTTACTCCTTTGTGCTTGGATTTTGGATACGTCCCTTGGAGATGAAAGAAAAGCTGAGTTTGGCAACTTCTGTCGTGATATCCTTGATTTTAGCATTGTATCGTGATGGCAGGGTTGAATTTCAGGTGCCACTGGAGGCTATTACTCTCTGCTTTGGTTCAAAAATGCATGTACTATACAAGCAGGGGGATGTTCACTTTGCTAAAGGTTCTGTTGTATATTAATTTTAAGTTGCAGTGTCTGCACTACAAGATGACACCACTAGCATTTTGATTAAGGATTTTATACATGAAAAAATTTTCATTATCTTAGTTCCCAGTGATCTCCCAGGATTGGTTGTATTCCTGACCTGCAGCTGTGTCTCAGAGTGTCAGGATAAATGCTTGTGTATGAAAGTGCGACCTATGCTGTTTTCTCTGTTACATGAGCAATTAATGGGGCTTTTTACTCTTGGGAAAGTCAAGACTCTTCATAACAAAACATGCACCTTAGTGGGTTTTGCTCATTTTTCTTTCTGATTGGAGAGCGGTGTGATAAAGTTCTCCCTATGACCTGAGATGCAGCCCGGTTAAACTGTGTACAGACCTGGAATACACCTTTTTTTTTTCCTTTCTAAAAATAATTTTTCAGGAATTAAAATTTCAAAAGAGTGTAAAGTAGTGTCTCATAATTCTGGGATTTTGTGCCTGCTTCACCTCAGACAGTTGTGTTTGGTTAAATTAACTAACTGCTGACTTCTGGTCAACTTTGAGATGCATCTTGGTTATGTAAAAAACATGGGAGAACATGAGTGTGCATTCTTTGGCATTGAAAGTTAAAATTAAGTGGATTTTTTGTTTGAGTACAGGCAGAATTAATCAATGGAGGCTTTAAAATGCCTAAAGCATCCTCATAATAACAAATCTGTCAAAATAGTGATGTCGACATCAGTTTTGTGACGCAACTAGAAATTTATTCTCTGCCTTCGGTTGAATTTTAACCAATCTGGGGAAACCAGACCTGAGGATATGGCAGGGTGTCCATCCCTGGGGTTGTTGGTACCTGGGGGTGTGGGTACCTTGGGGTGTCAGTACCTGGGGGTGTAGATAAGTGTAGGTGTGGGTAGCTGGAGTATCAATACCTGAGGGTGCCAGTACCTGGGATCTTGGTACCTGAGGATCTTGGTCCCTGGGGATCTTGGTACCCAGAGCTGTTGATACCTTGGGGCACAGGTACCTGGGGTATCAATACCCAGGGGTGAGAGTACCTGGGGCCAT
>NW_020884915.1:1296619-1304119 GCF_003945725.1 Corapipo altera
AGAGGTGAACAGGATGAAAAGGCACTTGCAGGGCTTAAAAAATCTTCTATGGAAAAAAACCATCTTTCATACCGCAAAAAAAAGTCTCCCGTAGGTTGTTATGTGCAGAAGGTGGAGGCTTAAGAGCAGACACATTTGCAGATGAACTGCTTTTACTCGCTTCTCCGAGACATGACATTTGTTCAGAAGATTAGCCAGGTTGTAATGTGGAGCATAATTGCACTGTGCGGATGTCCCAGAAGTGAAAACCTAATTGCTTGACAGGCCTATAACTTTGTGGTACGCTCTCACCTTGTTAGGTCCTTTTCTGATGCGGTTCAAATGCAGGCTGGCCGCAGGTGTGCCTAATTTACCTCGCAACAGAACGTGTGGAGTTTAATTGCACAGTGGTTGTTAGGAAAAATTGGTGGGTGGAATATCAAGTGACTTACTGTATGCGGATGGCAGATGGGCGGCGAGAGGCACCGCCAGATAAGTGTATAGGTGAGGTGAGTTAATAAAAGATGTAAATTTTAGCTTAAAATAGTGGAGTCTTGTGGAAGGTAATACATTTTAATTAAGATGGTAGCAGGCCCCTTTCTAACAGTGGGAAAAAATCAGAGCAAGGGAACATCGCAAAGACTGCATTTTTCTCTGTATCAGTATTTTAGGAACAGCTTAGCACATTTGGGAAGGCTCTTCTGTAATAAAAAATTCTACAGTTTGTGCATGTGACGCAAAGTATAGCAGGGAGAGCCAAATCTAGGAAGGCTTGACTTTTCTCATTCTGTTGGAGCATCAAAGTTTGAGACATGACCAAGCAGAGCACTGATCCAGGTCCTTGCTTCTTACTCTGCCACAGAGACCTTGTCTCTGGAGCTCAGGGCTAGCAGAGAAAGTGGTTGTGATGGAAGGAATGGGTTTGTAGTGCCCACAGTCCTTGTTGGTCAGCGGAATGACCAAGCCAGTCGTCTCCTCCTGGCAAGCAAACACCCTGCATGGGAATGTGGTTTTTAACTTATGTTGTCTTCCTCTAAAAATCTTGTCTTGATGCCACCTGTGCTCCATGAACTCTCTGAAAGCACAGATTAAAGAATGAAATAAAATATCTCAGTATCAAGGAATGTAATGGAGCTGAAATACAAGTGCTGCTTGTGTTCACTCTAGCCTTGAGGCCTCAATATTTAGCCCAGTGCTCAGGGCCATCTAAATAAACTTGATGATGTCTAATTTCAGCAAGAGTGGGTCCTTTTCACCAAATAATTGAACAAATACTGGTTCCAGTTGATGTTAGTGAAAGGGTGCTTAATGGCCCTTTTTCTTTGACACCATGTGAGCTCTCTGTATAGAAACAATTCATCATGAATGCTTCACTCTAAAAACAAGGAGCAATGCTTAGCATTCCTAGTGCACAATTCATTGGAGAATTTCCGAGCAATTTACAAACATTAGCTCAATAAGCCTCACAACACCCATTTGAGATCAGAAAAAAAAAAAAAAAGGATAAGATACTGCTCCTCAGCCCCGATGCGGCACTAAGGAGCTGTAAAGCTGGAGGCTTGTCCCAGCTTCTAAATCCCCAGTGCCAGGTGGTCCTGTGTGTGGGCATCAGCTGGTCCTTGCACATCATCACAATCTGTGCAGTGGAAGGTGTGCAAAACCAAAGATACGACAGAAATGTTACATTTAGAATCGTAGAAACAGAATGGTTTGGGTTGGAAGGGATCTTGAAGACTATCCTGCTCCAACCCCCTGCCACGGACAGGGAACCTGGCCTGTACTCAGTTGATAGGGAGAGAATAAGTATATTAAAAACCCCCAAAACCTAACCGACGCAGATAAAATTAAGGGGAAGTTGTGTCTAACAAAGATGAAGTTTCGTGGAGTTGCTGATAATGTCCCTGCAGCAGTGTCCAGAAAACCTGAACATCCGAGTTTGGATATCACATCAACCACCACGGAAATCCCGATCTTTTACAGCTTGACAGCTAAAACCCCTGTACAGGTTTTGGGATAAGAATTTTTAAAGAAGTGTGCATTCAGCTGAACTGACAGCATTGGTTTATTTATGCGGTTTCGGTAAAACTGGTTGTTTCCCTACTTGCCTCTCTGATGAGAGATCGCTCCTTCAGCATTAGTGTCCTGTAGTAATATCAGGGTCCTGCTCAAGGTTTAATGGAAAAGGAAGAGCTGAGATTAAAAGCAGTGGTTTGTGATCTGGGGATAATTCCATGATACTCCTGTACAACCTTTGAAGTTTCTCAGGAGTGAGCACGATGTGGTGCAGCCACAGTTGTACTTTTTATTGACCATGGTAGGTTCATGTTGGGTGCTCAAAAAGGGATGAGGTGCCTGTCTTGCCTCTTGCCAGGAATGCTGTTGGCACATGGAAATTTCTATGAGGTGTGTACAGCAAGAATAGTCATGGTCAGTTATAATATGACTGATACGAACGAACAAATAATAATTGTTCATATTCTAAATGTGAAAGCTCTGACTAACCTTGCTGTTCAACACGTATGAAATTGGGCAGCACAAGCTGCTGGACTCGAGCATCTGAGGAACTCTGGGTGAGGAGAAAGTCCTGAGTTTTGTTTGTCATTAGCTCTCACTACTTAGACAGAAAACAGACCCGCAAAATATTTTTTAGAGATGAAACACAAAAACATATCAACATAAAGAAAAGATGTGGTGTTGGGCTGTGAATGTCCTCCTGTGTGATGGTAGGACAGTGAGGGTCCCCCATTTTGCTTCACCTGCAGGGTGGAGACTTCCCAGTTCAGTTTCTTCCTCCAGTATGGGAGTGCGGCATAAAGGAGTTTCCATCTTTCCAAGCTTTTCCCTTTCCTCTAAGTGCTTGCTGTGTTCCCCTGAGGCAGTGTTGCTGCAAAAACGGTTTATGGGGAGATGCCTGGATGATAAGGGTTAGTCCTAAATAATTGCTGGTTGCCGCTCAGCAGAAATAAGCTGGATTTCGATCCCTGGGTAGAGTGACTCCTCACAGCTAAAGGCTGGCAAAGGTTGAAGAGGTCGTAAGACAGGGCCTAATTTGCCATGTTCCTTTCCTTTCAAAAACAATGAGGAAACTGGGGCCTTGCCGGTGGGCAGATCCTGCCTGGATCTCCCTGGAGTCAGCAGGAGTTGGATCGAGTCCCTTTGAATAGCAAGCCTTTCCAAACCAGAGGCAAAGCCAAGTGTTTTTCAGAAGATTGATCATTCATTACCTTTGGAGTTTTTCAACGTAGAGGTCATTACTGCTAATATAAGTTGTGAAAAAATAAGAAGTATTAAAAAAATAGAGACAAATTCTCATCTGGTGTAAGTCCTTGCCTTTGAAGTCAATGAGTCATCGAAATCAACTTTCCCACACCGAGTTAAGGATATGGCCTGGAGTCGATACATTTGTAGTTGTTGAAAAATTAAAAATATAAATTTGCCTTTCCTTGGCAATAATGTTCTGTTTATGACAGAGATTCTTATGCTTTAAAATAAGTTCATTAACGAATAGGAAAGTAATATTTCACTACCAGTATTCTTTTGGGTAAAACTATTTATGATTAAATTTTATTAAACTTTTTAAAAATTGGATTTACATTTTGATGAATCTAATAGATTTCAATTTTGTATTTTTATAGATTCTTTCTAAAGTTTTTCCTCAAGTGCAATCAGAACTGTTTGAAGAATGCAGGCAACCCGCGAGACATGCGAAGATTCCAGGTACAGATCCCTCTAAAAGCATAAACGATATATAAAAGACTTAGTCACGTCTTCATCTTGAACTTTTCGTAATGGAAAATCAGTATTGTGGCTTCTACTTAGTGTAGTTCCAATGCTTAAAAAAAATAGCTGTCAGTATTTTACATTTCCCCTCTAATTTAAGTGCTGGTTCTTGGGATGTTCCAAGTTCTGCAGTGGAATGTAATGGATCAGTGCTGAAGCAAGTGAATCTCTCCTTAAAAAATATTTCCCTAATTTTCCTTCCTACTAACACCTTGTGTAGTAGTTTGGAGTATGCTCAGACCTGTAGAGGTTTTACATAGACTGAGTAGTTTGATCTTACTGATGACACGACTGTGGAGCGTAGGGGAGTTTGGATCTCGCACAGGGGTTTTTCAGGTGCACAACTTGTAAATCCACCAGTGGTGGCCCAACACACATATTTTTGTTTCAGTTGTGTTAGAAAATGTTTAATACTTCACTTTCTCCTTACAGCTTTTGAGATATCCTGTGGTGAATCATAACACTACAGAGAGACAGCTGACGGGATGGACAAATGATTTCCTCCGTATGTGGGGTCATTCGAAAGGCTTGTTAGGAAATAAATGCCTTTTATTTGAAAATATTACACCATGAGTCATATTTGATTCTAATAATAAAGTAGTATTGAGATGTTCAAGATTTTCTTGGTTTGGAGAAGAATAACTTGTGGTTAAACTTGATAGAAAAACATGTGACATCTGTTTTCATGCACAGCCAACCAACTGGGGAAGCCAGCACCCTTGAGCCAGCCAACAGAAAAGATCTGTAGCTGGGAAAAAAAATATTCCTTCAAAACAATTGAGCCAAGCTTCCATTTTTCATGCATCTCAGCTTCACGTGGCATCGGTGATATTGATCCATCTGAACAGAACAGAAGGTCAAACCTGGAATGAGTGGAAATGTCCTCTTTGTCTCACTGATGACTAAATGAAGCATCAGTCAGGAGTGATCTTGTGGTTGACAATGGAGCCAGTAGGCACTAGAAAGACTTTCCTGGGTCTCTTTAGCTAATCTTCCTGCCTCTCAGAAGGTTTAACTGGACTTAACAGGATGTCAGATCTTGAACAGTATTTTTACCTGGTTTCACTGTCTCAGCACCTTTCTGGAGGTGCACTGCAGGAGGAAGGTGATATAACAAAGCGTAGCACGTCGACTTTCTTTTGCTGAACTACAGTATTTTCCCTTGGTGACTGACCTATATATTCATGACAGAACAAAAATAGTTGTCATTTTCATATACACCTTGCTCTGTCTTTTTAATACACCGTGTTCTAAGAACCAAACCCAGAAATCTTGGCTGAAAATCACGATTGTATGTTTTGCAATATTTCTTAAAGTCTGGGAATCTCATTAGGAGTGAAAGTTGATAGCCCAGTGGCCTGGCAGCAACTCTGTGGCCAAGGGGAGCATGCAACCTCAGCACTCTCCAAAGTGGATGTTGACAAGAGTCAAAGTGTCCACTTGTGGGAGGAGAGAGCTGGGGAAGCAGAGCAGCCTGGCAGAGAACTGCCCTCAGGCTGTTCTAAAGGGTACCGCAGATGGCTGTCTCAAAGGAGGTGGGATACACAGGAAAGGTGCTGTGATAGCTGAAAGCTCATTATGACTTGTGAATAAGAAACAGGATCAGAGGTGATCCAAAACACAGAAGCAGACAAGAATTTTCTTCTGATGCCTTGGACCAGCTCTGTGCAAAAGGAGGCTCATTTCTCCCCTTCCATTTGTGTTTGTTAAGTGTTTGGGTTGAGGAGCTGGTGGGAGAACCCTTCAATCATCTTTGTTACATCCCAAAGTAAAATAAACGGAAGGTGAAAACTAAAATTTGTCCTACCTTTTGCTGCCGTCACTGGTTGGGTTGATAAGGTCTAACTCAGCCTTTGACTTTCCGAACTCTACTAACCCCAAAGAAATCGCTGCAGTGCATGAAATCTTTCATGCAGAAAACCTGGAACCCACAGCACAGAGCCCACTCTGGAGTATTTAAATAAGATGTAAATGTCTCTCTGGGATAATAGTGCTGGACTTACGGAACCGTGTTCCACACAAACACAGGCGCAGCTCCCAGTTTCCTCCTTGGCTTGTGTTCACGCGATATCGCTTCCGGAAGGAGTTTCACAGCTCCATTGTGTAGGTGTTTTTATCGGGAAGGTTGTGCGTTTTGCATATGTTCCTTTGCCATTTTCTACTGAGAAGCAGCTGGAAGCCAAAGGAGGCCCTATCCATCATCTCTTCTATGGCCGGACTCTGAACCTGGACACAAGAATAGGAGCCTTTCACTCAAAAATAAAGGAGGAAATTCCATTGACATACCAGGGTCAATCACCATCCAAATGAACTTGAGAAGGGATACTTTTCATGGATTGAAAACACTTTCACTATTCATATTCAACTCGGTCTTTTCAGATGCAAAAAAGTTCATTATCAGACATTAAATGTAATTGTAAAACTGACCTGGAGATCATTTACTGAAGAAAAAATGGGGAGTTACAATGGTTCCTGATTTATTAAGCTTTTTTTATTTGGAATCCTCACAACCCTTCATTTGAAGACAGTCTCAAGTGAACAAATTTTAATTAGATAAACTATCTAATCAATATATCAACAGATCAATCAAAACAGCAGCTTTTAAAATGAGTGGCTAGAGGGGTGTTTCTGAAACTAATGGTTAGAAGAATATTTTCCTGAATTGAATTCATTTGTTAGCATAATAGGAGATTAAACTCTAATTAGTGTAGCAGGTTCTGAAGAGAAACAATTGTGAGTTAAAAATCACCAGTGGTCGCCGCGTAAACAAAGATGTATTCAGACATGTCATTCACTCGGTTTAAATAGAAATAGAAAAGTAACAGGATGTTGTTGTGTCTTACGAGACCTGATTCAGTGCAAACCTGCAGGATTTTTTAAATGTAAGGTTTTGTTCTCTTTTCCAGGTTGTTGTATCAACAACAGTCAATGTGGATGGCCACGTGCTGGCTGTCTCAGACAACATGTTTGTACACAACAATTCCAAACACGGGAGGCGGGCTCGCCGCCTTGACCCCTCAGAAGGTACGGCCCCTTCTTATCTGGAAAATGGTAGGCACACATTTACATGTCTTTTTTTTTTATTTGCAATGCCTTTTTTATTTTATTTTTTTTTAATTTTTTTTTTTTGTTTTTCACCATACTTTATGTTGAGACACTGCTACATTTACTTTTACATCATTTCTTCTCTCATCCATCAAACCACCTATTAAAAAAAGTCCATTAGTATTTCTCAACCCTTGTCAACTAGAATATGGACACTTCTGAATTTGCTTCTGACTCCTTTCTTTATTTAATACTTAGAGTTTTGCAGTCACAACCAGTTTTTCATCTTTTCCTCTTTTATTTCTTTTCTTTTTTTTTTTTTTTTCAGTCTTGTTTTGCTTGCAGCTTTTTCTTGCTCTTTAATTTGACTTGATTTTATTTTGGCTTGCCATATTCCTTGATCCAGAGGTACAGTCTCAGGTTATGTATGCAAGTTTAAGTGGATGGTAAAAACATGACTGAATCTGTAAAGAATTTACTGTGAGGTCAATTTCCTGTGGCTGGGCCTTACTGCAGATTATGGCAGGAGGGGGTTTGTATGAGAAAAACAGCATAAAATGTTTTTCTTCAGCCTGACTCAATGTGATTGACTTCTTGCCTGAACTGCTAAAAGAAGATAGTCTGAGATGAAGAGGAGAATGAAAAGTGTCTCTGGAAATCCAGAATTGTGAAATCCTATCTTTCTGGAGCCCGTCA
>NW_020884915.1:1309119-1314119 GCF_003945725.1 Corapipo altera
TTGATTTTTTCCTGATGAAAAGTGAAAAGTAGTAATTACGGAGTGACAGAGGAAAATGAAGTTTTGAACCAAAAGGCAAAGTTCGCGGATGAAAAAGCCCAACCCAATTAGCTGCTTATGAGGAATCGAAATTCAGAGCATTTGCTCTTCCATCTCCCTCAACAACCTTTTGATTGACTCTGCTTAGATCTGTACAGCAAAGCAGATAAATCGACATGCCACATGCATGCGATGCTTAATCATTTGTAATAGCCATATTTGCCCTGACATACAATTTGCTATATCAAGCCAGCTTTTCCTTGCTCACCAGTGTTCTGCTGCTTGGCCTTTGCTTTATAAAACATTTAATAGTTTGCTTTAAATACATCAACATGCTGATATACGGTTGCCCTTTGTGCGCCTCCTAGAGAAATCATGCACTTTCCTCCTATTGTGCTTTGCATGGTTTGTCATTGGGGAAGAGATCTTGTGTCGGGCAAGAAGGGGTATTAAGGTCTTGATTTTCTGTCTTGTACAAGCAGCTACTCCGTGCATAAAGGCCATCAGTCCTAGTGAAGGCTGGACTACTGGTGGGGCCACTGTCATCATAATCGGAGACAACTTCTTTGATGGCTTACAAGTCGTATTTGGAACTATGTTGGTGTGGAGTGAGGTAAGCTATCTAAATTGGTGGGCTTTCAACTGTAACATTTTTTCCATGAATGATTTTAACAAGCTGTCAATAGGCTATTGACATGAGGTATCATGAGGTTTTGTTTCACGGTGCCTTTTTAGCCATGAATTCGCGTGTGACAATTGACTGCCTGGCCAGGGATGTACTTGAGGCACATCATGGCCCTCTAGTGGAAGACTTGCTGCAGGAGGTCTCCCAGTACAATTGGACAATTAGTGTTAAAATTACTAGGAGTAGCCTTAAGGAGACATATGGAGGCAATTTTCATATGAATGATGCCCTGTGGCCTTTCCTGCAAACGAAAACCAAGGATCGTTTACAGAGTTTTTTGTTAAAAAAAAAGCCTTGTAGAACCCCTATCTTCCAGTGTGACAGCATGAAGGGAGAATTTGGAGACAAGGAGTGCCATTGAAAGTAATTTTTGTGATTGTATAAACTGGCTGGCATCAGCCTTATCAGTGCCATTTTGATTTAAGGTATGTTTTCTGTGTGATTTTTATAGCTGATAACACCCCACGCCATCAGAGTTCAAACACCACCACGGCACATTCCAGGAGTTGTTGAAGTAACTCTGTCCTACAAATCCAAACAGTTCTGCAAAGGTGCTCCCGGCCGATTCGTCTACACTGGTGAGTGTATGGTTTCCTTCCTCCTTTTGGAATGACAAATCCTGTCTCTTAATGATACAAGGGCAGTTAAAAATGCTGTTAAAATTGGATGTGTCTTGCAGGAAATGTGACTTGTGGTAACTGGACCTCAAAATACCTGTTCATATGGGCACCCAGGAGCTCTGGTGCCCATCCAACCTCTTGGGTCTTAACAATGTCTTGATGTCCCATGGGATCAAGCTCTCTCACAAGATGCCTGTTACTTCCTGTTTTCATATTGACCAGAAATAGATTAACAATGGTATTTCCTACTCTGCTCCAGCCAGAGAAGGGAGTTAAGAAGTACTCAGTGATGAAAAATATTTTTCAGGCTATCTATCCAGACTTCTTGAACTTCCCTAAAGGTTCAGTTGAAATTTTAGGCACCAGTTCAAGGAGCTGTTGCTGGATCCAAATGACTTTATCCAACCCTATTCAGAACCTGGCTCTAAAGATTCTCTCAAACCTGAAACTTGGGATACAAACTCATAAGACTGGGAATGATTTATTTGTGCCAATTCTTTTAAATACATTTGATTTTAATTTACAACAGTGCAAGAAAAAGTCGGAACTTTGTGGTTTCCAGTGGTTTTAATACGAAAATTCTTACTTTGGGATGAAGTATTGCTGGCTTTTTACCTGAAATGTGTATTAGAGTTTTTCTGGTATTTGCCAATGAATTGAACTGAGGTGCTGGGAGGGAAAAGGGAGAAAGAGTGATTTAATTTACTGTATTTTTGGATGAGAATTCTAGGTAATAAATTTGATCTGATGAATCAATCTCTCTTTTGAAAACAAAGAGCCTTTAACTGTTTACTCGACAGACTGCAGGGATTTGGGGAGAGTCCTCACTGCTTATTGGGTAGATAATGCAGATTGCAGATGATGTGCAGATGATGTGCATTTTGATGAATATTTTCCCACTAGACTGCAACTGTTTCTATCTATTAATTTAGATCTAATGGGAAAAGTGTGTTCCTGGGTAGTTTTAAGCTAGGACTTATAAAACGGTTAACACATCGTGGATATGGTTTTGTGTCTGCCTAAGATCTATTGTTGAAATGAACTTTTAAGTGATGGCAACACTTGAGATTCCTATATTCTGTCTATTCCCAAAGAAATCACAACCTGAGCAAAAACCCTGGCATCCAAATCTGGGTGCCTCACATCTGGCTGACAAGAGAGAGAATATTGATGTTTATTGATCTTTAGGACTGGGTTTTATCAGAGTTTCCAAATGGGATGATGGTGACTGTGATGCTTTTGGTGCTGCTGATGTATCTCAAAAGCCGTGGTTGTTCCACAGGCTGTTGCAAAGGTGATGAGTGTAGGTGGGGCCATCGGTGTTGCAGGCTTAAAAATGCTCTTGTGAACTATAATTTATATATATGTGTGTGTTTTGTGTGTCTGTGTGTGTGTGTGTGTATTTCATGCAAAACTACAGTGGAGTGTCCTGATGAGTATGACGAGCTAAGTGTCCAACAAAATAAAAAAAATGAATGAATTAAAAGCCTCAGCCCAAGCTCCAGATATTTGAGCTGCTGGGAGCTGGTGCAGTTCCACCCCGTGTAGGGAAGTGCTGCAGATTTGAACCAGATGACGCTCTGGCTCTCAGGGCAGAGGCCTGGAATTTTGACTTGCTTTAGAGTAATGTCTTTAACTGATTTCTTAGGTGCAGATTTTGCAAATTTGGCTAATTTTGCTATTTCAAACTTCTTTCTAATATGTAAATGCACATGTGTATAGTACTGTAAGGACATTTGTTTCTTCTTTCCTGGAGTTGTCTTTTGTCTTTATCGCTAAGTAAAGATGTTCAAAAGGATTGTGAGAATGTCATAAGCTTCCCCCTCTGGAATAAAACTATAATAAAGTTACATTATGTTAATGGGAATATACTTTTAAAACACCTTTTGGGGGAAACACAAGCCAATATCCCAGCAAAAAGAAAATAAAGAGATAAAGCCAGCGCCTGCCTGCCCGAGAAACTTCTGCTTTGCTTTATCCCGGAGTGATAGGGTGGCTGAGATAGTCTTTGGAAATTACAGCTGCCATTGAGAGGGAAGCCAAGCCTCGCTGTATTTCAGAAAATGAAAATGCTGTAGCCTTGGTGGAGGGAGGGGCCAGGTCCCCAGGGCATCTGTTTCCCATCAGTGTCCCACCATGCTTGCAGCCTGGCTTGGCACTCTAACATTTAACCTTCCCAGCAGGAGGTGGACCATAGGGCAACAAGGCTGCAGAATAATGAAACAAGAGTGTAGTGTGGTGTACAAAGCCTTTGTGAGAGCAGAAGTTGAGACATGAAACACTCAGGGTGGGGAGATGCGAAAGTTCCAGATTTTTCTCCAAAGCCCCCAATAGCCTGATGCAGAGGCAGGAGTGCGGCGTCTCCCAGCAGGCAAAGGCAAGGCCTTTCCCCATCTATCCATGCCTTTTTGCCCGCTGCTTTCAACTATTATAAAGATACAATTACCTTGGGAGATTGTGGCAGTTCAGTTGATTAGCACGGTGAATTAAAAGAATGAGTCACAAATGACATGTCCAGCTCTTCTCTACTAGTCCTTTGTATTCCCAGTGTACCTCACCCCTGTTGTAAGAAGGTCAAAAATTAGAGAGAGATAACAATTTTCAAGCAGCTAGCACTTAGGAGCAGAATTAACAATCATTCTGTATGTAATTGCCAGTTAATAGTAAATTGCCTTCTAGACTGTAAAATGCAATATAAACTGGTGGGCACCTAAAATTAAATTAATGAGGTATTTGCTGCATTTAAAAGTGAATAGTGCAAATTAATAACTGGGTACAATACTTGTTTCAATATATATCGAGTGGTACAGCATTTGCTTGTTTAATAATAATTTTAAAAGTGCTACCTGAAAAATTTGCTGTCTGTGGGTAAATTGAGTGGTCGGCGCAGGTTGTAGCCATAATTTTGCTGGTAAAGTCTTCCAGGTTTCTAAATTAAATATCAGAGATTATTTTTTAATTAGAATATAAGCACTGCAGCCTTATTTGATTATGGCAAATTGTGATTTGTATGCTCCAAAATGAAATTATGTTACAGATAAAATTGCACCTTTACACACATATTTTAAGCTGTGCAGATCCTGTTGGTTTGCTCTCAGCTGAGCAGCAGGACTGTGTTTACAGTGTGTTTGTGCCACTGTTTTCTCTAAGTCTATATTTTGCATAATGATTCTCTGGCAAATAAAGGATGCACAGCCTGACCTAGAGTGTATTAAAATAGTTTCAAATAATGATTCGTGGCACTTGGAACTTCTCATGGTGGCTGCTTCCACCCTGAGGTTTTTGTTGCATGTCCCTGTTTCGGCAACTCCTTTGGCTCAGCGGAGGAAATGCCCCAAATTGTCAGGAGACAAGAGACCCTTTGCAGTGGACTGGACCTGGTTGCTGCACGAGGCGTTGGCACTCGACTGCCAACATGTCCCCAGCAGAGGCGGGGAACGCGTGAATGTTGAATACATGGACCCATTCCCAGGCCTGCAATGCATTTGCTGGACGTGAACATAAGAATGATTCTTTTGCACAAAGACTTGCATTCAATTTTAAGCTTATGAAACCATTACTCAAGCAGCAATCGCTCAGGGTTTGTGTTCCTCCTGATGGAGTATTTATGGCGCGGAGGACGGCCGGGCTGGCACAGCACCAAGGGGGGGAAGCCC
>NW_020884915.1:1316619-1321619 GCF_003945725.1 Corapipo altera
AAGGAAAAATGTTCAAAAGTGTTTGAAAAAATATTTCGAATGTGCATTATTTTTTGTATTTTATAATAGTTTCCTAGACATTGTTCATTATGTGGTTTCTTAGCAAAAAATTAAGTTTCTAAAAGTTAAACCGATTTCATAAACATATGGAATACAGATATTTCCATGAAAGTCACTGTAGTTGTTATTACAAGCTGAATAAAAATTCCCGTAGAAGACCTTTGATTTTCGAATACACAAATTTCTATTGAAGCCATGCAAAGGGACATGGATAGAAGACCTCCTTGGTAGGGATTCGTCTTCTGGTGTTGGTGGAGGGTCATTTGATGATGATCCCAAGTGTAGCTGGCCATTTTGGAAGAGTCATTGCCATGGCACATCCATTGACTGTGGATGTACCAATAGAGCAAGGGATGGAGGGTTGCAGGTAGCTGTGTTGGCAATCCGTGCTTGCTGAATTTCTTTTATTATCCTGGTCTTTTGTAAACTTGAAAGTTGCAATCTGGGACTGGATATTTTTAATTTTTAATTCCACAATTCCCAACATGTGAAATTATTATGGGGGGAAATAAAGGAATTTTTTGGGCGCAATCCTGAGAACATGTAATGTGCATTATGGCTCCTCAGAAAACTCTTGATCTTGTAAGTTACCTGGGTAAAAAACTCCAATATTTAGTTTTCTCTAAGATAAATAACTTAAGTATATAAAAATATTTTTATTTTCTATATCTTTGTATACCTGTATATTTCAATATATACAAATATTTTTAAATTTTGGTTGAAACCTAAAAAAATAACTTTACACAATTCTGAATGGTTAAAATACCAATAGCACAGGCTTTCTTGCTATTTTTAAAGTGGCAGCATCCACTGTTCTTAAGCATTTAATAAAGCTTTTATAGACTAGTTGAATTATGTTACTTATTTGAAGTATTTTTTCCCAATATCCACAAGGAAGTACAGAGATTTCATGACTTTGAACAAGACACATTTTTGTTTAAATTATTGCACAACAGAGGAATACAGTTGTAGGAGCTGTGTTAGCTGATATTAAGGATCTGATTATAAATCCTATTTGTCTAAATATTATATTAAAATATCACAGTATTATATTCTTATTCTGGGTGAATATAAATGGGGAGAAGTTGTGCAGAATACCAGCTCTTACAGATGTTTGCTGAGGCATCACAGATTTCATATGTTTCTGAGGTGGATAAATACCTTGAAGAGCTCAGCCAGTGACTACAGACAAATGATCAGGTTTTCCCTTTGCTGTGATCAGGCATCGTTTTCAATAGAGTACCTGAAATTCTTGTATTTCTCTACTCTTGTGTTCAGAGTACCTGAAATTCTTGCATTACACAGGAACTGTGTAATCCAGCTCTCTGGCACAGGAGGAATTTCTGTGTGCACTGTAGTAGAATTCCAGCATAATACTCTGAAGTGTGTGTGGGAACAAGAGGACGGAGATGAATCCACACACGCGCGTCCTAAGAAGGAGGTATTTATTCAGTTGTGTGGCCTAGAAGAGAAATAAACTCCCAAATAATACCACAAATACAAAAATAGATAAAAGCTCAGTTTATTCCAGTAAAATATATCTTAATTAGTAAAGTACCTTTGAGTATTGAATAGTTGAAATGTAACGTTTTGCTGCTTTGATGTAAAACCACATGATAACACACTTTACTAAATCAGTAATATGCCTTATTTTTTGAAGTAGAATATTTTGTTGTATTAGTCACATTATGTTGTTTTCATAAAATGCCATGTTTTATTGTAGTTCTTTATGTATTAGGCTCTGCTATTTTCTCGGCATGATTAGAGCATTTATGATTTGATATCACACAGGTCTCCTTCTCCTTTTATTCTTCACTCCTTCCCTTGCAGTGTTCCCTGCTAAAAACTGATAAGATCATAAAATCATTGAATGGTTTGGGTTGGAAAGGACTAAAGATCATCTTGTTCAAACCCCTGCCATGGACAGGGACACCTTACACTATCCCAGGTTGCTCCAAGCCCCATCCAACCTGGCTTTGAACGCTTGCAGGGATGGGGCAGCCACAGCTTCTCTGGGCAACCTGTGCCAAGGCCTCACCACCCTCATTGTTAAAAATTCCTTCTGCATGTGTTGCCAGGTCATGCTGAGTTTCTCATCAACCAATACCCCCGAGTCCTTCTCCTTGGGGCTGTTTCTTGCTGGTGTGATCCTTAATTTCTCATGATCTGCTCATTCTATAAATTGAAATTATGGTAAATTTTCAGATATTTAACATGTTCTCACATTGAAGTGTGTGATGTGGTCTGATACAGTAACTCGCTTGACCAATACACCAAGTGGGTTTGCTTCACATGGTTTCCATTCCCTACTTCATACTTCATCTTTTAAAAATTTTTTTCTAATCCAGTATCACTGACTCTAAATACCTGTAATAGAGGAGAGTAATGTCTGTACGATGGAGTACTTTGGGTTGATGTCTCAGGATGTCCATGTCCCAGGTGAGGCTCACTTCTCCCAATAATCCAGCCAGGTTAGACACATGATCCAGCTATCTAAGTACTCATCCAGTGGCCCTGGGGGGATGCTATGGAGAAGCATATACAAGGAGAGGGTGTATGAGATCCTGTCCCTTGTGTGCCACCTGTGCTGCTGTATTCTTCACTGATTTTTAGTGGGTTGTTTAGTACATAAAGGTATTTTTCATTCATTCTCCCTTGCTTTCTCCCTCTCTCTCTCCTGCTCCTTCTCCGTCTCATCCATTCATTCATTCATTTAAAGTAATTCTTCAGCTATTATGATGGTAATGACTTTTTTGGCAAACATCAGAGCCTGGAACACAGTTGTTCTCAGTCAAAGTGGAAATGCAGGCCTCCTTGAGGAATCTGGGGTCATGAGGTATTAGTGCTCTACTTGTACCTGAGTGCCACTACCAAAAGGTGTGCCAAGAGCCCAAGGCCTGTGGTGGGACAGCCTGGAGAGCTGTGTGGTCCCTGAGAATTGTCTCGGAGTGGTGAGGAGGCTGGAGAACCCCAGCAGTGTCTTCCCATCAGGTGCTTCTTGGCACCCATTCTGCAGTGAGGGTGCACCAGCCCTGCTGAGCCCCCATGAGTGTGTTAGAAGGGGGTTCTTGAAGATCAGGGGACAGATTATTAAACATAAAGTGTGTTTAAAGTTTAATTTGCTGCACATTTGTGAAAGATGCACATTGTTTCTTTGATAATTTTATGGCATCTCATCCTTGCTTTCTCCCTCCTCCCCTTGTTCCTCTGCTCCTTACATCCTTCCTGAAAGAGGAAGGCAGTGATTGGTCTGGTAGGTGACTGGAACAGGCCATGGAGTGTTTTCCCTTATTTCTTCTCCCAGTCCACTTTTCAGTACTAAGTCTGTTCTGCTGGGGATGTTCTGACACAATCTACAAAAGACCCTGAGAGTGACAGACTATTCTTGAACTGAGTGATTTGACAATTTTCTTCAAACATGTCAAAGCTACAAATGAGAGTTCAATACATTCTTTTAATATTTCTTTGCTAACTCCTCTGTGATTTTGGGTTCCCCACAGGAGATCACCCTCCCTGAGGCCAGGGCACATGTGACACTGCTGCATGTAGTGTTCCTGAGTTGAGGGCTGGATGGAGAAGCTCCAGTTTCATTAATACTGCAGTAACCATAATCAAATGCACTGATTGTGCATTTGTATGTAAACAAAAATGGTGACAAAGTAACAGGGTTGTCATAATAGAATCCTGGAGTGGTTTGGGTTGTAAATGACCTTAAAGTCCATCTCGATCCACCCCCTGCCATGGACAGGGACACCTTTCACTATCCCAGGTTGCTCCAAGCCCCGTGCGACCTGGCCTTGAACACTTGCAGGGATGAGGCAGCCACAGCTTCTCTGGGCACCCTGTGCCAGGGCCTCACCACCCTCCCAGCCAAGAATTTCTTCCTAATATCCAATCCAAACCTATTCTCTTTCAGATTAAAGCCATTCCCTCTTATTTTATGACTACATGCCCTTGTCTCCTTCTTCGTGAACAGCATCACATCCCAGTGCAGTTATTCCGTGCCAATTCCCTGCCAGGTTCTACTGAATGGGAGGACAAGCCCTCCACCCACTCCTACAAACAAACATCATTGTGGATGTCAACATCTGGGGTGCACTTTGCTTTCCAGTGAGGAAAACAAACAAACGAACAAACAAACAAACAGTACGGAGGCAGTTTTCCCAATGTCAATATGAGTATTTTAAGGAAAATTCTATGCCATTATCTGATCGAGTGTAATTATGAGGTGACCTGTGAGTTTTAGGCCTGTAATTGAAACAAGTGAGTGAATGCCATTGTTTCCCTTCCTGCTATATGAGGGAAAGCAAAGCAATTACGAGAAATCGGGGAGATAAAGACAAAGGTGTCGTTTTGTTTTTTTAATGAAAAATCTATTTTTAGTTTCTTTGTGGAATGGAGAGAACTTAAATGCTTTTAAATTTTTTTTTTTTTTTTTTTTTACAGTAAATAGGTTGTCCTTAGTAAGTCCAGGGATATTAGTCCTGCTTCAACAAGCAAGAGTGCCTTCTGATGAATGATGTGTTCAACCCCTCCATGCCTTTGTATTTCCTATGCATTCCACAATGCTTGGCTCACCCTGCCGAGTTCTGTGATTGAAATTCATTGCCAAATTTATTGAGAAATTAATGAGAAAAGCTGCAAAGTATTGACTTTGAGAGGAAAACACAACTCATCTTGAATGAGGAGGAAAATGCAGCAATAATTTAGCCACTATTGATTTTGCCCTGTCCATGTATTGATCTTCATTTTACAATATTAATTTGCACCTGCAATCGGCTGCAAAGGGAACCGATTTCATTTCTTTGCAGTGTTAATGTGCAAAGCATTAGGTGCTCTTAAGAAGTGGTGGTATTACAAGTCACATCGGAAGGGCTGATTTTTTTTATTTGTGCTTGTTACCGAAATAGACTAAAAATTAATTTTTTTGTCTGACAAAA
>NW_020884915.1:1334119-1389119 GCF_003945725.1 Corapipo altera
GATCAATACCTGCTCTTTGCAGAGCTGGCAGAGCATCAGCACGTTCCCTTTGTACACAGCCGGGCTTTGCCAGCCACCTTGAGGGCAGTCTGATGTGATGCAATGCTCTGAGGGAAACGCTTCATCTTCCCCTTCTCCTCTCGCCGCTCGTTTGCCCATCAGAAATGACAATTAAGTGTAAGGTGCCAAAAGCATAAGCAAGCATTAAGGCAAGAGAATAACCTTGAACTCGGGCCAAAATATACAGTGACTAATGGGAAGTCCTAAAGAAATCTGCTAAACTGAGCGGATCAGACCTACTGTATTTTGCGAACTGCTGAAAATACATCTCCCGCCCTGAGTGAATAAAATGTGTGTTGGGATTTTGACTTCACTTCCAGTGCTAAACTCTGATTTTATATTAATTTCTTTATTTCTTTATACTTACTGTGCTGAGGTGGAATTGCATGTAGGGAGAAAAACAGGAGGTGTTGTTGAAACACGCAGCAAACTCTCCGCCCTCACTATAATTCCACCTGAATCTCTTCGATAAATTTTAGCATTATTGCAACTTGGGCTATTTGCACAAATCAGCGTCTGAGTTGTCAGAGCCTCTTTTCTGTCTTTCCAGGAGATAATCCTGAAACGAGCAGCTGACATTGCCGAGGCGTTGTACAGCGTGCCCCGCAACCACAACCAGATCCCCACTCTAGCCAACACTCCCGCTCACACCGGCATGATGGGGGTGAACTCCTTCAGCAGCCAGCTCGCCGTCAACGTCTCCGAAACATCACAAGCCAACGACCAAGGTAGGTGGGATTTCAAGAGTTAATCCTCCACCTTGGTGACTGCTTTTGGCCAGTGCCATCAATCTGAGCTGATGTCACCGCCGCCGTGTCCTATCTCTTTCTCTCTACCTACTCGTGTGTCTGAAATGCCGTCTTTAACTTTCTTGAAATATTTAATTCTTCCTGTTCTTTCATTTACTGTTATCATAAAGCATCGCTAGTGGGGGGGAAAAAATACAATTGGCAAAGTGTCGAAAGCTCTTTGTTATTCACAGTAAATATACAATGTGTATGGTTTTTTTTTTAATATAAAATAATTACGTCTAGGTACCTCCACCTGGTTTTGGAATATTTACACAGATAAATCTAATTTGATGTCTGTGATTTTAAAATACTCTGTTTGTAGGCATGTGTGACATATATGTTACTAATAAAAGTAATAGTTGATTTAATTTACCTGTTGTAATTGAAAATGCATGTAGCATATTGCATTTAAAATTAATTTTGATACTAATGAAAGGAGGGAAACAGGATTATTAGATATGTTCAAACGCATATTTTTTTTTTGCTTGCAACATAATTATTAAATTGATTGCTCAGATAGGAACAAATTGTTGTTTAAAATCCTGATTCTGCTATGTTTCCTCTTCTAAAAAGATTGTCTTTTAATGCATTTCCAAGCTAATAAGCCTTATAAAATTCTGTACTTGCTCTTGAATTAGTTTTCACTGATGGCTACACCTTATGAAAGCTTGTTGTTAGCATAAAAATATCAATCACAAAATGAAGACCCCAAAACAGCCTTTTAAAGTAAATCACTGCAACAAAAAAGTTTTTCTTGTCAGCTCTGGCATTTGAAGGTCTGGAGAGGCTGAAAGTTCACGCAGTGTGTTGGTACAAAGCGGGACTTGAGCCTGTTGATAATTGCTCCTAAAGACAAACGTGAAGGCACCTGACACAGCTGGATCGAAGAGAGCTTTTGTTGGCTGTCTGTGCTAAGAGGAGAGACAACATAGAGTGCTCGCGGATGATTTAAGTAGGGTTGGCGTGATAAGGTTATCTCAAGCTGCAAGAGTTGATAGGGCAGTGAGAGACAACTCAGAGCAAAGCTGTGCAATCAATTAAAACTGTGTAATATATGCTGCATGAGGAAACCCCCCAGCCCTAAGTCTATCTTATAAAATAACATTATTTTTTTGGGGTGGGGGGGTTTCTAACACAGTAGGTTACAGTCGCAACACAAGCAGTGTTTCCCCGCGAGGATATGTTCCCAGCAGTACTCCTCAGCAGTCCAATTACAACACAGTCAGCAATAGCATGAATGGATATGGCAATGCCGGCATGCCCAATCTAGGTGTACCAGGTTCCCCTGGATTTCTTAATGGCTCCTCAGCTAACTCTCCTTACGGCAGTAAGTGTCTATTTTTGGTAACACATCATCATATAGATTCATATTTACTACAAAATCAACTCCTTGCATTGTTTTGATTTTCCTCTATTGTCAGCTACTGGATAAAAGGAGGGGTGACTCTGGAGGCTGGACGTAAAAATGAAAATAATAAATTGATCTGTTTTCTGCCAGAATACAATCTCAGATAGAGAAAAAAAATAAACCGAACCAAAACAAAAAAAAAATGAAACAAAATAAAAATTGGACTGTGCAATTCGTAACAAAAGTCCAACACAAAAGAGTTTGCCTGTTATCCAGAGAGTGGCCAAGCCAAGGCATTTCATTTTTATTTTTTTATATATATTTTTTTTATATATATATATATATTTCTATATATATTTTAAGAGGCAAGGCCCTATCACTCTCTTTTTCCGTGTTTGCCGTGAAAACCTCAATCTGAGTCCTGATTATTTTTGCTTTATTGCAGTAGTGCCGTCAAGCCCTACCATGGCAGCCTCTTCGGTCACCCTCCCTTCAAACTGTAGCAGTACACACGGCATTTTCTCATTCTCACCTGCCAATGTCATCTCTGCAGTGAAACAAAAGAGCGCCTTCGCTCCTGTTGTCAGGCCCCAAGCCTCTCCTCCACCATCTTGCACCAGTGCAAATGGAAATGGACTTCAAGGTGAGCTGGATCTCTCTCAATCTTCTATGTATTACCTTTTTTTTTTTTTTTTTGGTGCATAAACTCAAGCCCTGATGGTTTCTCTGGGAGAAAGGTACCTGGCTAATTTTTTTTTTAGGTTCCTGGTGCTCTCGTAGTGATGCAAAAGCAAGGGGAGAAATAGGGTAGCACGAATGGTCTGCTGAGTTCTTTAGTTCATTTTTAATACTTGCATTAGAGAAAACACTAGCTGTTTTTCTGGTATTTTCCCTTAGGAGTTTGTGACTTAAATTTTAAAGGAATACTGTATCCCTGAATGCCTCTTGGAGGGTTCATGTACTCTGTGTGTTTATATGTTTTTGAACACATTTCTGTGGATGTTTAAATCCAGCAGCGTTCTGGTAAGACGTGGTGTGATTTCCTTGCTTTACATAGGGTGCAATAGTGATTTCAAATATGTGAAGTTAATATAAATCAGGTTAAGCTCGCATTCAGTGAACTAACCTTCCCCTGGACTAGGTAGCCCTGTATGCAGGGGGTTTGCATGCTCTGGTGGTCCCAGCTCGCTCTCTTACTGTGGTGTTAGAGTGGTTACATCCCTAAGTGAACTGAATATTTAATTTAAGGCAGGCAATTTTAATAATTTGCTTTTTTGGTAATTTTTTTCTTTTTAATCCATGTGATTTTGTGTGGGTGGAGTGAAAGGAAAAGCTTATAAACCAGTTTCAGAACTCTCATGGTCATCTGCTGGGAGTGGGGCAGGAGGAATTACAATACAGTGTATGTTTGGTAGAAGAACAAAAATATGGACAAAGAAGTCTTCCCAAAAAGGAAGACTTAGGTCCTATTGTACCACTTTTAAGACATATTGTAGCATTTAGAAGATAAGACTATAGATGGATTAGAATAATTTGAATGTTTGCCTCTGGTTGAGTCTCATTGTGCAGTAAATTGGAGCACTTCAGATCCCATTGAAATCAGGAAGGCTTGAGGACACTCATACCCCGGAGGTCATCACTCCTCTTGACTTCTTCAGTTAAGAATTAGCAGTACAGTGTTATTTATTCTTTGTATTACCATGACACCCATGATACAATAAGCACTCACAGGCAAACAGATGACAGATATTTTAATTTGCCAAACAAATTCTGAACACCTGCATTTTGTAGGATCTGAAGGCACTTTGGAGAGACATAATCCCAACCCCACAGAACTGTCTGTCCACCACCAAGATCTTAAAACTAATGTTTCTGTAGCTTGTTATTCACTTCTTGGCCCAAAAAAGCATATGAGAGATTGTTATGCACTCAGGTCAAGGAAGAGCTGAGGATTCAGCTATGCAAAATTATTGTGGGATGAAAGTTAAAGAAAAGGATAATTAGATTAACAGTTTCTTTCATATTTCTTTACTGGAAGCTTTGCTATGTTACTACTGTAAGGAGAAAACTATATTGACATTCTTAGAAAAAATAATCCATTAATAAAATAATCCAGTGTCCTACTTTCCTCTTTTTATAAAGACACTACTATGAAAAGTAAATACTGAAATAATATAATGAAAAATAAAATCTTAAAAATAAAATAATAAACTAAAATAATAGAAATAAAAGATAATAATAAAATTAATAAAATAAACAATTAAAATAAAATATTGTAAATGTGGTAACGTGAGAGATCTGAGACAACTACTCTGTAGCAGATATTTATATATATATTCATATTAACATGTTGATTGTGATTTACTCTGAAAAATACAACTATTGAAACATCTAAACTAAAATGATATGAATTTCTGTAATTTCAGTATGTAAATACAGGGCTTCTCATCAGATAGGCAAGGGTTTAGGTGCTTAAAAGCACTAGATTACTGCGAAGTGTGGTTTTAAGGAGAACAGGGTGGGCTGAATGCCTGCACCAAGCACCTGATGTCCCTTGGGTACCTCCCCAGGCCTTTAAAAATTGTACATCTCCAGCCTCAAGTGCAAAATGCTTCATACATAAAACTCAGAAAATGGCTTTGAAACAGCCAATACTGATTTTGTTAACTAGGTCATCAATTTAACTCTTAGGCTGAGCCCAGCCTTTTTCTGGACTAAGCTTTTTCCATGGCCGGACAGCCCAGTGAAGACTTAACAATGCCACTAATCCCTGATTTTAGGATACTGCAATCCAAGCAGCAGATCTGGTGTCATCCTTTTGGATTTTGTTTCAGCAGCCGAACTGAAAATAAATAGAAGTGTTGAAAACAAACAAGGAAACAAACGTTTGCCATTTTTTCCTCAACTGGCTGAATGGAATCATTTTGTGTTGAGCAGAATGACACAGAGAAATAGGGAGAATGTCCTTCTGGTCTGGTAATTAGAGCAGTGAGTTGTGGTAACTAGAGCAGGGTTGTGACAAAAAGTTGAATTGTTTATGTAAAGTAGCACCACAAAGTGATGCTCAGTATTGTGAGGAATTTGGGAACTTACAGAGCATCATAGAATCCTGGGATGGGTAGGGTTGGAAGGGACCTTAAAGACGATCTAGTTCCAACTTAGGGCAGAGATGCTTTCCACTATCCCAGGTTGCTCCAAGCCCTGTCCAACTTGTCCTTGGACACTTACATGGATGGGGCAGCCAAAACTTCTCTGGGCAACCTGTGCCAGGCCCTCACCACCACCTCACCTCACTCAGGTTCCTTCAAAGCAGAGGCAACATCACTTTTCCCAACCAAAACTATTGAGTTAATTCAGACTGAATTCACAAAAAGTTTTAGGTTGACAACACTTCCCTCAGTTGTCCTCACAGATTTCAAGCACTACCTTGAACTGAACTGCTGCCAGAACTGAGTGGCAAGACAGGGGTCAATTTGTCATCTCCTTCCTTCATGATATATCATAAAGAAAAGCCACCAACACTCCTGTGTTGGCACTTATTTATACTGCATTTGACCCATACAGTTGTTTAGGAAATTTCTATTCTTTCTTCCCATTTTCTTAGTCATTTATGGACATTGAGCTCTTTATAAAGTTTCTTTCTGGACACTGTGCAAACAGCTTGAGAGTTATCTGATCAGCACATTTTCTACATTAAGTTAAAATTTGGAATTTAAGAGCTGCAGTCCAATGCAGCAGAAGTTTTTTTTTGTAATCTTGAAGTACAGAGTCTCATTACAGAGCAGGATGTAAAGGAGCTGAGTGGCAGCTGAAGAGTCTGCGCTTTTAGAAATGGTCACACACATTTAGTCAAACCAAAAGGGAAGTAAGAACTCGTGGTCACTGTTGTTGTATTGGAGGTAAATCCTTCAGTTTATGTATAAAGCAGGACATGGATAAGAATGGATAAGAATGCAGACACAGGTGGTCCTTTTGCAGGGATTTGGAGAATAATTGCACTGATCTTTGCTGGGTAAACCACCGCAGGATGTGTCTATGTGTGGGAAAAATGCTGTTCTTGGTACACCTAAGATGGTGAGAACACAGGGCCCGAGCTATGAAGCTCCACCTGGAGCCCAGGTGGATATTTTTGCCTCCTAACAAAGTATAAAGCAGAGGTTGAGCTGCTCTACCTCCTGGCTTATGCTAACATCACCCTAAGCATCAGGACCACCTGAGCCCTCCTCACTAGAATGAAGATCTTGCTGCCTGGAAGCACGACCCCAAAACCCACTGCACTGTAGGACCTACTGCCTGAGAGGGAACATGGCCTTTAGCCAACAGATTTTTTTCTAAAGAGATCCAAGACACCTACTAGTGGAAGGTGTCCCTGCTCATGGCAGGGGGTTGGAACGAGATGGTCTTTAAGGTCTCTTCCAATCCAAACAAGTCTGTGATTTTACAAAGACAGAGGTTAAGAATAAAAACAAATAAAAAAGAAGACAATCTGGGGAGATCTCAGAGGGGTCAGGGTGCAGGCCATGACAGCCAGGACTGATGTGTTGTCTTCCTGCTTGCTGCACCCATGTCAGCTGCACATCCATCCCCAGCCAGCCGGTACCTGATCAGGGTCAACGCTCGGAAGCTGCAAATCACAGAGGAGAAACCTCTCTCTCTCTGTTGTCCTGTGGCCATGACTCACTCCTGTGACTAAGTCTACAAAAAAGGGCCTTTGGGCCATATCCAAAAAACCACAATCTTTTTGACTCCATATGGCCTCCATTGCATAATCTATGATCACAAAGTCAAGTACTCACACACTTTTTTAAGAGCAGGATCCTACTGTATGTGTTCCTTTGGGCAGAGAGCCTTTTCCTGTTTAAAACAATGGACATTTGAGGTATAAAATATTTTTTTTTTAGTGAGAAATTGCTGGCTCCCTGCGAAGTTGAAAGTACAATATATATTCAAAATTTGGTTTTCAATTGTAATTTACTTTCTATAGATTGTGAAAGATATTGCTCTCTGGTTATAGGACTGTAATGCAGAGCACAGGGGTCTCTATATTCTTTTAAAATTGCATCCTGCTTAATTTTCTGGTCTTTCCCTGGATGAAAGTATTAAAATTATTATTAAAAAACTAGCCAGCTCATTTTTCTTTAAGAAGGCATTTGGTATCAATTTGCACAGCAGGAAGCGCAGCGCAGAAATTCACAATTGTCAAATGCTGCCACTAAAAGAACAGTGAAATAAATGTCTGGAGCACCAACCTTGCACCCCCCTCCCATTGTGCCACAGGGAGAATTCAACAAAAATAGTTAAATTAAAAAATTTAGACTTCTTCCCTATGCCCCCCCCCCCCCCGCAAAAAAAAGCATGCAGCAGATAATCTAATTTTTCACACAGTAGAATCATAGAATCCCAGAGTGGTTTGGGTTAGAAGAGACCTTAAAGACCATCCAGTCCCACCCCCTGCCATGGGCAGGCACACCTTCCACTATTCCAGGTTGCTCCAAGCCCCGTCCAACCTGGCCTTGGACATTTCCAGGGATGGAGAAGCTGATGGTGCTAATGCAGCATGGACTTGGAGGACATGGTTGAGTGGTGAACATGGTGGTGGTGCTGGTTGATGGGTGGACTGAATGATCTTAAAGGTCTTTTCCAGCCTTAATGGTTCTGTGAGTCTATGATAACATCTCAAAATGATCTCCAGCATCCTCCAGTTCAAGTGCATGCCAGGTAACCAGACTGATGTGGTGACAGGTTTCCTGCTGACTGAATCCCGTTGGAGAAGCCAATCTGAGAGCAGGGGTTTGGCAGGTCCAAACACAGGGCAAGGTCATCTGCTGGCCCAGGTTGATGCAGTGTGGAACAGAGATTTAGAGAAGGGTTGTTTTAAGGATTCTTTAAAAGGTGGTCAAGCATTGGAAGGGGCTGCCCAGGGAGGTGGTGGAGTCCCCATCCCTGGAGGTGTCCAAGGAACCACTGGATGTGGCACTCAGTGCTCTGGGCTGGGTGACAAGGTGGGCATCAGGCACAGGATGGACTCGATGGGCTGGGAGGGCTTTTCCAACCTCAGTGATTCTTGGATTCTGTGAAAACATGATGAGGAAACTAAATGTTTCAGGTCAGAAGGGTCTCTGCCAATATATGCACTATTCCCCAGTTAAATTTTCTAAGTTCAGTTGCTGTTTAGCTTTAAAACATTCATTATTATAAAAAATGCAAAATTATAACTTCAGCTTCAATTTCAACATATTTGCTATGCCTAATTGGGGAAAAAAGTGGTAGAGTTGGAAAACTTTAACCTGTTTCAAGGGGATCACTTGAGCTGTGCTCTAGAGAACATCCCATCCAAACCCTTCCCAAAAATGGTGCCAGAAGGACCAGGACTGCTCAGGGCTCTGGGTGCATCCGTTGGAGCAGCGCTGATGGTGCAGACCATGCTGCTGCAGGAAGTTGTGTCACCTATGAAATGTGTATGGACCCAGCTCTTCCAAACCATAAAACTGTAACAGCGAATCAGAAATAAATTAATATTGTTGAAATTAATGAACTGAGAAATTGAAGTTCACATCACTACACGAACAAATTTATTAATATCTGTTGTACATAAATTAATGAGAAATATCATTGCGGCAAAAATTAAACAACACTAAAATTAAAGACTGTCTAAAATATGTTTCTACCAAAGAGTTAACTAGGGAAAAAAACAGTGGTTGTTGGCATATCAGTCTTTATCTCTTAAAAAGCTCTGGATATGGCTGGTCTAGGCTACTGATAGAATCACAGAATCACAGAATATGCTGATTTGGAAAGAATTCACAAGGATCATCGAGTCCAACTCCTGGCCCTGCACAGGACCATCCCCAAGAGTCACACCATGTGCCTGAGGGTATCATCCAAATGCTCCTTGAGCTCTGTCAGCCTTGGTGCTGTGACCACTGCCCTGGGGAGCCTGTTCAATACCCAACCACCCTCTGGGGGAAGAACTTCCTCCTGACATCCAACCTAAACCTGCCCTGACACAACTTTCAGGCTGTTCCCTCAGGTCCTGTCACTGTGTTTTTATGGCATTTGAGCTCCAGAGTTGGGAGGAGGTGTAGAGTCCTTGGCTTTGGTCTTGGAGAGTTCTTGGCTTGCTCAGTCCTGTTTTTGTCATAAAGTAGAATCGTGGAAAAGGAGGTTTTCTGCCCAGGTGCAGGTCTGGGCATGAAATGATGGTTAGAGGGGATGTCCCTAAGGAATGGTGTTATGGTCAGGAGTGTTGTTGGGAGCCTGGAGAACTGAGCAAGGAGTCAGAGTGCCCTTCCCTCAAAATCCTGCTCAGAACCTCTTTTCCCAAGGAGAAGCCCTTTGTTTTGCTATGAGAGGTGCGTGTCCATGGTCCCTTGGTCCAAGGATGACGTGGAGGAACCCGACTCTGCATCCTCTGTTTGAGCATCGCGATGGCTTTGAACCAGTTGTGCCTTCCCCCAGTTGTGACAATAACGGCTCCTTTTTCTTCTCTTTTCTCTTTTAGCCATGTCCGGGCTTGTAGTCCCGCCAATGTAAAGTCACTTTTGTTTACCTACCGTAGCACCAAGCTGCAGAGGATGGGCTTAGGGGACAAGTTTAGTATATTAAGACATGCTGATGGAAGCAGTATCTTCACGCAGAATCAGCAACAAATCGAAATGCTACAGGAAAAAAAAACAAACAAAAAAAAAAAAAGAAAAAAAAAGACTTTGTTTAAAGATTTTATTTAAACTATTAAGAATCTACATGCAAACAACCTACTTCTTCATGAACAATTCCATTTTATTGACTGAATTTTTCTCATATTTTCACATTTCTCAGTCCTGGAGAATAAGGAAAAAGCGACGCCTATTTTGTATAAAGTTTCTGATTACGTCTTGGCTATGTCTAGTACTTGCTATGTGTTGGGAGAAACTTTGTGGATGCACCATTTTGATTATCATGAAACACTGATGAAAAATGCCTCCGAACATTTTTCTGTACTCATAACTAGATTCACAATGGTTGTGTATCTCTATAATGTGAAATATTTTTTTGTGGTGGAAAAAAAGGGGGCCAAGGAGGTTATGAGCCATCAAACTGGAAAAAAAGAATAAAAAAAAAATAAGGATGAATATATGATTAGAAAAAAAAACCACACAAAAAACCTGGGCGCGGGGGCGGGCACGGGGGGGTTTATCGTTGCTTAACTTCATCTTAATGAAATGGAACTTTGTAACTTATTGTAGTTAGAAATTGTAACTTTGATATTGAATTCTCTTGCCTTCAACAAGCACACTGACAGAGAAAAAAAAAAGAAATTGCTACTGTCTGTTGGTTTAAAAAATGAAAAAAATATACTTCCACTGCTAGAGCTTCCTGTTAAGCAAGTGTGATCTGCAACATTTTTTCAACTTTTGCTAGCACTGTATACTATTGCATTTTAGGCTACTGTGAAGTCTATGTTTCTTGTACCAGAAAATTGTCCTTTTGACTTCTAGATCCTTCTTCCCTAATGTGTTTTGTATGTGGTTATAAAATTGTAGACTTTTGTGATTTTGCCAAAGTTGTAGCTAAATATTTATACACTTGTCTTGAATTTTTTTCAGATCCACTTAAATATTTAGAAAACAAAAAGCAGTTTTATTCCTTATGGAGGCTATAAGGAATAAAATAGTCTTACCCATCGCAACACTTTCTTTCACATAAACACTTGCAGTCACTAAGGGAATTTATTTTGTAACATATCAACTATAAATATTGTATTTATCTTTAAAATTTTGTATATTGCTTTTCATATTTTTTTTTTTTTTATGTTCCTGTATGTATTGGTTTTTGTCCTGGCCTGGTATCGTGATGCTGAAAAAAGCATTAAGCCAAGAACCATTGCCTTCATGTTTTTCTTTTAAATAAATGAGTGTCCGTGCATTTCATTTGTACTTCATAAAGTTGCTATTGTTTAGCCTTTCCATCCTTTTTTTCTTTATTATTTTTTTGAGGAAAAGTCGAATTCATTGTTTATTTTTATATTATTTTTAAGTTATCAGAACAAATAATTTTGAAAAAAAAAGTCGTTCGTTGTATAGTCAAATCAAAATTGTGCCACATGGCTGTAATGAATACTAGTAGAATATGTGCATGTGATACAGCCACAGAAAAGATGAATCTATTTTGTGGTTGCATTTTTTATTTCCTATTTCTGTTTGTTTGTTTTTATTTTTTTTTTATTTTTTTTTTTTTTAAAGATTGTAAAAAGTCATTTTTAGCTGCCACCCATGACTTTGCCACATAGCTGAACTGTGTTTACTGGAAAAATTCAGAGGCCTAAAGTTTAAAAATAAATTCACTTCTGATGTTTTAATTAAAATGTTTGCCACATGAACTTCTCTGATGCCTTAAAAGTGAACTTCTTTGAAGAACTTTTGTGCTGTTTTATCACAGGCTTACACCACAGTTGTTAATCACGATTTCATTTGGATGATTTCTGGTGTAAAAAATAAGGGGAAAAAAAAAGCACAATCCCGGTGTACAATTCTCCCACTCCTTTCTGTGTCGATTTTCTGCTGCACTCTGCATTCTCCCAAACCCTGCACTGCTCCAACACGGGAAATCAGGATCACACTGAATTTTTAATGTCTGGGAGTTGTTTATTTAGGTTTCTTGGGGTGTTTTTTTTTAGGGAACCTTTTGTAAATGACCCATAGCTGACTGTATTTTTTAAACTGGAATGACCTCTGTTATATTCCGTGGCTCTTAGTGCCAAACTGAGCAAGAAAAACGTGGAGTTGTTTTTATTTTTCCTTTGCACTAACTGGTTTGCCAGCACAGCACTGCAAAACACATTGCAAACTGCAGCAGAATTCACGTTTTAACCAAAAAGGAGGAATAATTTTTTAAAATTATTTTTATTATTATTCTTAATTTTTTTTCTTTCTGGGCAAAAAAATGCACATTTTAGTAAAGCTTTTATTAAAGGGTTTAGAAGAACGATACAGCTCTGTGAGCATGGCCAAGGCCTGGCTAAGTGGGAAAGCCTGAGAAGTCACTTTGGAACTGAATTGCCTCCGTTATATTTTGTCTAAGTAAGGTTTTGCTCTAAAAAAAAAAACAAAAGAGGTCACGTGTACATGTTAAGAAAGTCTGCAAGTTCCTTCATAAATGCAATCTGTTTGTGTTTTAGATTAATTAGTCAATGCACTCATTGCTTCATTGTCTCCAGACGAAAAGCTTCACTAAATGGTAGATTTTACTGTTAAAGACCCTACAATAAGATTGTTTTATCTGTACATTTTTTCATATATTTAACTGTATAAAAAAATGTTCATTTTACACAATATTTAATTAAAGTATTTCTTGTCTGTGAATTTCATTTTTAGTAATTTTATCTGGTTTGATTATTAAAAAAAGTGACTAAAATATGAAATGAAAAAATGCAACACTGGGGGTTTCATTTCTAAATATCATAATTTTTATTTCTTGGTTATGAAAAAACCCAACCCTTGACATAGTCTTTTCAGTTCCTTGGGAGGAGGATGAGGAAGGAGACCTCTGCTCCACAGAAAAATGCCTTGTTTCTCAACCTTGGCGCAGCACTTAGCCAAAACCACTCACTTTTTGTGAAGTGAAGGTAACAGTAGAATATCTCTTTTTCTTATTTAACCAAAGCTGTGCACTTTAGACACCGTTTTCGTAAAGTGAAGGTAACAGTAGATTTTTTTTTTTTACTATTTTAATATCATATTGTAAAAGTCTGTAAACAGGAAAAGTTATTTTAAACAAAGCACAACCCAAATTTTCCACGCGGCACTTGGACACCGAAGGTCGACGTGCTCGTCTTTTAACTGCTGCTAAGGAAGTAAATGCTTTAGTTAATTATAATGCTGAGGACAAATATTTCACCCTCTGGACCATAGTACGTGCAGTGTACATATAACGGAGTTAAAACATATATATATATGTATATACTGAGGAGGGTACGATGCAGCCTCTGAGTCAGAGAGAGTTACAACACTTTGCTTGATTCCGGGTCTGAGTTTCCCATCCCAGATGCCAAGTGTGCTCCTGTATCGTTGTGTGTGAGCAGTAGCAGCAAAAAAAGGTTTTTTTTTTTCAGGAATATGGGTCTGGCAGAGCAATGTAAGTGCCTATGGTGGTAAAGCAGGGATTTTGTTATGGATTTTGATCCGGTCATTAATCAGAGGGCTGCTGACAACTTCGAGAGGGCACTGAGAAACTCTGAGTTCCAAAGTAAATATATGGACTGGTGTATGTGGATGTAGTGCCAAATGACACACCGTGTGCCAGAGCCCCTCCTTCACCACCCCGTGTCTTAGTGGCAGAGTGATGGAGTGTGATGAGAAGGTGCAGCTCACTGTAGTCACAACCTACGAAGGAGAAAAATGGGGATATTTAACCATATTTCCTTTCTTCTCCACTATTTCCATTGTTATCATGTTCTATTAAAACAGTTGTGACGAAAACAGGTGTTAAAGCTATAGAGCACTTTGGATTATTATTATTATTATTATGCATTGAAAACTGTTCCACTTTGAATGTGTATCCATGTATCGTGTTTAAACGGCGGCATAATCAGATGCATGCCACTAAAAAAATAAGATGGTTTTTAGGGATGAAAGTCTGCGTGATGCCTACTGGCGCTTTTCCTTTTAGGTTTATTTCAAAGGTTTGAATAATGAGCATCTAAATGGTTCCTCTAACTTTCAATGCAAAGGAAATACAAAAGGAGAAAACCCACACAAGCTGTACTAGGAGTGACAAGTCCTAGAGCGATCCGCCACCTACATCTGTAGCTGGGTAATAGCCCTGGTGAGGAAATATGTTGTGTCAGCCTACAGTGAGTTTAGACATAAGAAGATGATAAAAATTCCTTAATCAAAAATGAAGGAATAACAGTCTCTAAAAGTATACGCCAATTACTGCAGAGCAGCTTTTAAAAGTCTTTCAAGCTTTTAAAGATTATTCAAAGCACTTGAAATAGGCTTCAATCTAATGCCTCATTTCATTGCATTAAACAGCCTAGTTAATAAAGAATCAATATATTCAAAGGGCAAGGTTATCTTTTGTCTATAAGGGGTGGTGTCATTCTGAACCTTTTATAGTTCAAATGCTGAAAAAGACCTCATGAAATCCATACTCATCAAGTGGGTCAACTAGAGCAATAAAGAGGCCTCTGAAAGAATGGCTGCACTCCTTTAAAACAACTATAAGTCTTATCTCCCCACATAGTCCTCACCAGGCTCCCGCAGAAAATGTCAATTTCTCATCAAGACAAGAGGCCCGACGATAATTTTTTTCCAGAGAATACACACAATTAGGAGAATGCAGAAAGGCCCCACCAGTGATTTGTAGCTTATTATGTCACGGGCAAGCTGCGATCCGCTGCTAAGCAGATAATAAGGGCTGTTGATAACTAAAGTGTCGATACGGCACAGAGTGATTTTTGAATGTGAGCCCTTGTGCTTCCCCTCCCCTCCTCACGCAGATCCCGGGGCCGATAATGGTGCATCTGCCAACCGACACCGCCCGCCGGACCCCACAATTAATGCCGTGAATAAATAGCACAAAGGAGCGGAGATTCTTTATACTCTTTGAGACAATTCCCTGTTTTACCCTTCAAGGAGTTCTTTTATGTGAGAATAAGGTTGCTTTTAATGAAATTTAAACTCATCAGAGGAAATCAAAACCCTCAAATCAGATTACAAATTGATTTTTTTTTTTTTTTGGCCACTTGTCGTTGTGCAATGTAGTGACCTAAGTTTTACAGGGAAAGGAAGAGAAAGCACCCAGTCTGGAGTCAGGGCATGCAAACAACCTCTACAAAAGCATACAAAGGAGGAATGTTCCTGAAGTCCCACAAGTAATAAAAAGTTTTTAAAAGTTGGTGGTATAATTCAAAAAGTGATTACCTTTATTCAGATTCTTATAAATGCAGAAATTTTAAATTAAATTAACTGTCCCAGAACTTTAAATTGTAGAAATTAAATAATGGAACCCAGCCTCCTTCTTTTCTCATATATAATGCTAAACTTCACTGTTAGATAAAATTTCTCTGTTCAGGTCAAAATTAACTGATGGAGGATTTGAGACCTCCTAGTCTGGGACCCCACTTCAGCTGGTGACATCACCAGTGCACTTTGATCAGTTGAAATGTGATAGTGACAGAGGTAATATTATTATATTTTATATCTTAAACATTCAAATAAAGCAACAGTTGCACTTAATGGTTTTGGTTTCTTTTTCTTGACTTAGTGCTACTACTGACAGGGCAGTGTGAACTAAAGGCTGCAGGTAATTAATCAAAAAACGATGCATTTTTGGTGCCCACAAAGCTTTGTTATGTGACTCTTTTTTTTTTTTTGTATTTACCTTGAAATAAATTAAGCTGTTTCAGAAACGACTTTGTAACAAAAGACAGCAACTACCCCCAGAACAGACAAAGAAGGGGTGGTGAGGGTGCAAGGAAATTATCTGAAAGATGCTTTGCTCTAACCTGACAAAAATTACAGATTTCTTACTGTGTAAAATCTAAAATAGAAAAATCAAAAAAGGAAACTGAGGCTGGAACTGGTCTGGGTAATACAACCAAGCAACTGTTGCCCTGTATCTACGAAGTAGGATGGAGACACCAAGGAGAAGAGTGAGAGAAGAAAGGAGGAAGATGTTAAAAAAAAATTGTACATTGAAACCCAATAAAGTTGTGTTTAATGATCTCTGTCCTCATGCTGTGTAGTTCTGTTGTGGGGCAAGTGCTCAGGGTGGGCTCTGTGATGGTTTTGGAATGGTTTGTATTGGGAGGGACCTCAAAGACCATCCAGTTCCACCCCCTGCCATGGGCAGGGACATCTTCCACTATCCCAAGTTGCTCCAAGCCCTGTCCAGCCTGGCCTTGGACACTTCCAGGGATGGGGCAGCCACAGTTTCTCTGGGCAACCTGTGCCAGTGACCAGTAACCACCTTCCTCCTTAGTGCAGTTCCTGGTCCAGGGGTTTGTGACTACAGACACAAAAGTACTTTGAAACTGTAATGAATAGAAATAATAATAATAATAATACAACCTCTAATAACCATCCCACAAAGCTATTTGGGCAGATGAGTTCAGTCCATGGTGCTTCTTCACTTTTTGATTTATCCACATGTCTCATCTCAGCATAGGTCACCAATCCAACAAACACTGTACTATCCCAAATATCTCTACAAGAGCTTCCAAGATTTCTCCTCAACTATTCCCTCACTTACTTTATCCCTTAAGACACAGCCTGGACAAACTAGCAAAGACCAGGCAGTGGGTAAGGACCAGTCAGAGGCTCTGATGGACCAAGGAGTGAAGCCAGATCCTTGAGTGAGGACCATCAACTACAATCTCCGTACAAACCACCAGAGCTGTGTTAGTCAGCAAGTTAAAGCCAGAAATGGGTGGGCACAGGAGCAGCAGGACCCCAAAGACATTAGTATTTATCAAAATATAAAAAGAAATTAATGTTTTTTATGGGAAAACTACCCAGAGACCTTTTAGTTTTCAGCTCTAAACTGGTATTTACTGGCCCAAACCTTCTGGAATTATGTTTTGCAGAGGTACAAGTTAAGCATTCCTTGCCCATGTCAGTCCCTGCTCCAAACCTCCACACCCTCAGCCAGGGATTTGCTAAGACCCTTCAGCAGCTCAACCCTGAACAGTGACAGAGCATGGGAAAAATACAGAGAGAGAGCAGCATTTATAAGAAAAAAACTAAGTCCTGAAAAAACCCTCTTTAGGGTATTACACATAAAGATGTTCAAAATGCTCTGCTTTCAATGGTTGTAAAATGCCATGACCAAGAAATCGGAATAACTAAAAAATTAATAAATATATACAGTCAAGCAATTAGCTACATATTTACATTAGTGATGTAAATGCAGAAATCTGCAATAAATCACTTTTTTTTTTTTTTAAATGAAAATATTTTAAATTAGCCCAGCAAACAACTACCAGAAGCAAATAATCTGCTCATGCTCTCCAGGTGCTGCCCACAAATATTATAAAATAACCCATGGGAGCATTATCAAGAGGACAGTTTTTTCTCCTAAGTCAGGTGACAATGAGGGTTGTGCCCTTTGAATAACCTCTTCTGCCTCAAGTTGATAAAGAACATGAGGGGCTTTCACAGAATCATTAAGATTGGAAAAGATCTTTGAGATCAAGTCCAATGTTTGACCAAATCCCACAGTGCCACTAGAGTTGGCAATGCAACAGTTCCATGTTATAGGGATGACACATTTTGAGTAAAAGATAGGAAAATAAAGATTTTTTTTCCTTCTGTGGTGAAATTTTCTGTTCTTAGTGGAAACTGGCATAAATAATTCTGGTTTGTGTGAACTTTGCACTCCAACAGTACGTTCAAATACAAGAGACAGCAGAAAGAGCAGGTTTGGATGCTAAAATAACCATTTCAGCAGTCACAACTGGATCTCCTCCAGGCCAAATTTACATTGCTTACTATCATTGCTTCCCGTTTGCTCTTTTTCTTAATAAAACAATATCTTGTCCTACGTTATTCTTCTGTCATAGGATCACAGACTGGTTTGGGTTGGAAGGGACCTTAAGGACCATCCAGTTGCAGCCCCTGTCATGGGCAAGGACACCTTCAATTAGGCCAGGTTGCTCCAAGCCCCATCCAACCTGGCCTTGGACACTTCCAGGGGCTGAGGTTGGTATTTCACCCATCAGTTTGGGTCAGTGCAGAGAGCGCCAGGAGAATAAAACCAAGGAAACTGATAACTTAGATAAATAATTCAGATTAAATGCAAAACAGGCTTAGGCAGAAGATATTTCTGAGATCATTTTGAAGTGGTTCAGATGAGTGAGGTGGCAGGATCCAGTTCAGCACCAGGAGTCAGACTTTGCTGCAGTGATAAACGTGATGACAGTGATTTCAGCAAGAGCAGAAAGTTGGGTTGGTTTTATTTTCATTTCAATGTATTCAGCTGGTTCAGGTCAATGACTAATTCCCTCAGAACTGAAAACATGATTGGGAGTTGGAAGAGCAGAAAATGTGTTTTCCTCTCCCTATCTATGAATAAAAAATAAATTTGAAACGATAAGATCTGCTGGGTTTTAGTATCTTGAAGGACGTGATGATCAGAAACCACCTATTAATTTTTTTATTATAGATAATATTATCTCCTTTGCATATTAACTTTACTAATGAAATTTATTAATAAAATTTAGTATTCGGGTACAGAATTTCATATCCAACACTATTTTGGTAGGTCTGCTTAGCTGGTGGAATTAATGCTGTTCTCACCACCGTGGTACTGAACTCTCATTTCCATCCAAAAAGAACTTGACAACTCATATAATAAAAAGGAAATGCAACATTCAGCATTTTCAGCCCTACAAAGATATAGAACACATAATCAGATTACAAAATATAATTGCATACATGAATGTAAATAGATTAAATAATAGAGGGAGCTCCCTGATTAGCCAAAGGAAGTGCAAATTCAGTAAAACCCTTAGATTTGAACAATACTAGTTAAAATTTTTTGATAATGGGAATAATCTCCCCTTAGGAGAAAGAGATGACATTCTTATGGAAAAATTAATAAAAGACAGATCAGACAGTACGTTTTCCCTTATTTTTACTGAAAATCATATTTGAACACCGTCCTGAAAGGGGGTTTAGATTGAATTTTCTTTAAATTTTTAGGAAAACCGACTAGTAGTTTTCTCAGAAAAAAAACCCTTGTCCTTCTAGTGAAGTTTTGGGTTCCATTTTTCTCATTTTTTTTCCCCTTCCCTTTTTTCCCCTTGGCATCCCCCTGAAGTGGGTGTTTGAGGCAGGAGTGGTGAGTGGCTGGATGCTGGGGGAGCCATGGGCGGAGGAGGCAGCTTCAAATCTTTATTCCCAAAATAAAGTTATCCTATGAGCCTCAACCTTTCAACTTTTCCTCAGCTTTCACAGAAATCCACCCTTTTTCCTTTACTTGACCCATATCTTCCTTAATTGGGATTTAGCAATTACACTCCTTACGCTACTGATTAAAACCACTTCGTGTTTGTCGACTTTCCCAGCAGAGCCCTCCTATCTCTGGCTCTGTTGTTTGATCTGGCACTGAATATGGAAACACTAAAATTTGGGATCAATACAGTAATTTCCAACAGCCCTTCTGAGGAGGAACCTGGGCTCTTCCAAAACTGCTGTAGGGAAAAGTACTGATGGACAACTTTGTCCTGCAATGGGGTTATTGTCTTCTTTGGGTCATACTTTTCCAGTACTAGGTGATGTAAGGGAGATGCAGTATCATGGAATCATGGAATGATTTGGGTTGGAAGGGGCCTTAAAGATCATCCAACCCTTTGCCACAGAAAGGGGTACCTTCCACTAGATCAGGGTGCTCCAAGACCCAGCACACGCATGTGCAGTCATGTGTGTGCTGCAACCTGCAATGACTTATCTAACACTGATTTTTTTATTTTTCTATTTTTTTTTCACTTAAATATTTTAACTCTTTTTTTAAAAAATCCAGCTTTTTGGAGGTTGTATTGCAATGCAACAGATCATGGCTGCTCGGTGCCACTGCCAGGATGGTTCAGTTTCGGCCCATGGTGGTGCAGCTCTGACATCACACCGGTTGATCTCCCAAAATTCTGGTTTTTAGGCTGCATTTTGCTGCCTCACTAAAGATAAGCTGCATCTACATCAGCCTGGCTGTTATTTTCAGCAAGAGGCTGAGAATGAACTCTCTTCCAGCTGATCGCAGGAGCATCTGGAGTGTCGTGTTGCCCAAGGGTGGCAGATGATGTTTGATGTTTGATGTTTTCAACAAGGCAAATCCGCTCACCTTTCACCATCCCCTGCCCACAGTCACTCAGCAACTCATCCCAGGCCCCCCGTGGTGTGGGATAACCCAGCCCAGCCTGGGCTCAGTTGCTTGGAATACATGATGTGGATCATGGGAAGCCGCCTTGGATCCTGCCCCAGTGAGGTACAGGCACAGCAATTAGTAAAATCAAGGTGTATTTCCTACATCATGCAGCTGGGGGGCATTTTGCAACTCATTTTGCAAGAGAAAAACTTGTTATTTAATTGCCTTTGCTGCTACTGCTGGATCAGATTCAAAATGAGCGGGAATACCAGGTCCTGCCAGATATATTCAATCATATTACTGCTTTTTTTTCCCTGAATGGATTTGACGTGCCAGTAAAGCAGTGAAGCAGTTAAACATGGACATGTGAATGCCAGCAATGCTCTGATTTCAGAGTTAACTCCCCACCAAGATGAATGAGGAAACCAACATCTCCCTCGATGTCTCTCATTGTCCCTGTGGTGAGTTTAAGGGGAAGATAATTCATGATGTTTTGGCCAAATGCTGGAGGTAGGATATTTCCTATTTGTGCTGGTAAACCAAGAATAACATCTTGTGCAGCACCAAAATAAATAAATAATAATAAAAAAGACAGCTAGAATTCAGAGTTATCGGTAAGGTGAGGCCAGAGTACGTGGGGACAGTGGAGATGGGGCACAGTTGTGGCATCACACCATCCCTGTCACCACTGGAGGGGAGGAGGCACTTCCCTCAGCTGCTTCCTCATGCCCAAGTGAAACTGGGTGGAGAAGGGGAAAAGAGATCTGTCTAAATGAGTCCAATACTGATTATTAAGTTCCTAAGAGGCAATCTAATTTAGCTATATAAAATCATGAAAGGGAAAGAATTAATTGATACTAATGAGTTATACGAGATAGCATCATAATTAATTCCTAAATAGAAAGAGGACATAGGCTGGAGTGAGGGGGGGGAATCAGACTGGCCTATATATTGTAATAGATTACAGAGGCTACTTGACATGAGAAACAAACTGCCAAAGTCAGAGTGGGACAGAGTTAGAAAATCTTTTCCAGTGCAAAGAAAAGTCTTTTCAGCAAACACCAAAAGCTGGGAAACTCATGGACCATTTTGACATATGCTTCCTGGTCCCCCATAGCATTGGCACCAGTGTTGCCCTGGCCCAGCCTATCCATCAGGAAGCACAAACACAACCCTTTGTGTTGAACTTCAGTGTTTCCTAAGGCAATTGTACAGATTTGATTTTATTTTTCCTCACCCTAAATAACATTGGGTAAATCAGTGAATAATCCAGTGTCAACTTCATGGAGTGTTCTTAGCTCTGATTTTGCTGCAGCAACTTGGACAAAGAGTTTAGATGTGATACTCAGAGCCAAGTTGCTTTTTTCTACTCCTTTTTGAACGTACTTACTCCTTTGGAACATAAATCACAGGTGACCACTCACATGGCGCAGGACAGAAAGTTCTGATGAGTCACAGAAACATAAAATTATATAAGGAGAGAGCATTTTTTCTGTAAATCCCATAAAACCATCATCACATGTTGACTCTATGTTCACAAACACAAATCAGAGACCTCTGCAGTCTTTCTCCTGAGAACAAGCATTAAAGGTTTTGCTTGTTTTTTGTTTTCCATTGTGGATTTAGTTTTAAAACAAATTCAGTTGGCAGAAATTAAATTTCAGTTACATTACTGCACGGTAGAGCCAAAAATATGCACATTTATCAATGTTGGTCACTTTTTTAGAAGAGAAAACAGGGAAAACTATTTTTAATTTCATAGTTGTGTTCACTGGGAGAAGAAAATTGCAAGAGAATTAGAGAGGGACTTTGGATAAGGGTATGGAGTGATAGGATGCTCGCCTGATAATTCTCCCCCAGTATAAATAAATTAAATATTAAATGGAAATAATATTTCAATTTTCAGTTGTCTTGTTTTGGGTTTGCCTCCCACTTTAGTGCTCCCACTGGTATTTCTTCCTCATCCAAACAGATTCACAGTGGTGAATGTACCAAACAGGCCACGATGGTTCTAAAAACTACACTTCAAATTTGGTGCACAACCAAGGCAGTACCTTAAAAATGATATGAACAAGAGAAATATTTGAAGAATACTGAGGAAGATGAAGAAAATGATGGAAAAAAGGATGGGGATGAAGCAAATTATGAAAATGAAAAAAATGATGAAGAGAATGATGATACAGGGGATGAACATGAAGAAAATTATGAAAAAAAAGATGAAAAAATGATGAAGAGTGATGAAATAAATGAGGAAGATGCAGAAAATGACAAAAAATGATGAAAATTAAGGAAGTGAAGGCAACAATGAAGCAAATAATGAAAAAGTGATGAAAAAATATGAAGATGAACAAAATGATAAAAAAATTATGAAAAAAATCATGACGATGAAGAAAGCTGTGAAATAAATGGTGAGGATGAAAAGGAAGAAAAGATGAGGAGGAAGAAAAGCTTTCCCATTTCCCCAGCAGAGCCAACCCACCAGGATACCACTCGCAGGTGGAAAAGCCGCTCGGACGCAGGCACAGAATGAGCTGCTGATAAATCTAATCCTGAAGGATTGGAAATGAGGTAAAAGAAATTCTGATGAAAATTATGTACATGTACTTTGACAAGCTCATAAACACTGCAGCCATGATAAGTTTTCTTATTTTTTTTTTTAAGACCCGCCACAACTGTATAAGCCCAAACTCTAATTTTTACAGCCCTGGGTTTGGAGATCTGTCATTGGGAGATATAATGGAAAGAATAATTGCTTGGTGGCTGCACAAACAGGAGATGTGTTGTCAGGCTGCAGTTTGGAGGCTACATCTGGCTTCGGAAATGATTGATGCTGTCTCTGTGTGTGATTCAGGAAACCATTTTTTCTTCTTTCTTTTTTTTTTTTCCCCCTGCTAACACAAGGACCATGCCGAACCTTCAATTAAATCAGTATTAAAGAAAACTTTTTATTTATTCCTTCTGCATCCTCGTGGCCGAGGGGAGCACGTGATTCCAATCTGAAATTAAAAAGTCATGTCTGAATAACACAACAGCATTCTCATTTCCTAATACTCTGCTTTTTACTACTTTGCATTCAACTGTGAAAAGTCTTTTAAAACTCTGAACAGCAGTAAAACTTGAATGAATTTTTGACCCATTATTGCATAGCGGGTGCGCTTTCCAAGTTGGAGAGACTGCCAAGTTCTCCCCACCTAATATTTCCACTTTAATTGTGCCACTTGAGAAATTTACGTGCCTCAAAATATGGCATGAATCTTACGCTTATTGCAGTATCATTAGCAGCAACATTTAAGCAACATCTGTGTGCTATAGAACTAATTGAAGTAGCAGAAGTGGCAGCTGTAAATCCACAGGAAGATGGCAGTTTGCACCCAGCACTGCTGAGTTAGCGGGTAACTGTCAGCCTGTTCCTGCAATCTGCTCTCGAGGACTATGGAACAGGCACACAATGTCCAAAAAAATACAGCGAGGAGGCTAATGATCCTATTAACCACTTTGCTGCACCAATTTGGCTGTTTTTCCAGTTTCCTTGTTGAATTTCATTATATATTTCACCATTCCAGTAAAAAAGTCCGGTACGAGGCGTGTTCGCTTTTAAGCCACTTACTTAAGGCAGGGAAGCTCCTTCTCAGTCGAATTAACACACAAACCACTTTTTTTCCCTCTAAAATTCCATATATTTCTCCGTATATTTCTCCACCCTCTCCATTGTTTAATTTTTCCTCATCTCACACGCCTGGGTGAAAAAGAACTTTTCCCAACTGTTAATGCTGGTATTTAAAGCAATGACATTTTCCTCCCCGGGATGTAACATTTCCAATAATCAATAAAGCCGGGGGAGAGGAGGGGAGGATGAAGTCTTTTTTAGGAGTGAGGGTTGAAGCACATCTTCATCGGAGCTGGGGCTGCTGTGCATGGCCGGCAGCACATCAGCCCGGGCACTGATTGCACTAATTGGTGATTACAGAGGGAGGAAGGTGTTTAAAGTAGCATGTCCTGGTATTACCGACTAATCCAGGCACAGGGTTCAGAGCAGCTCTGAGCATCACCGCTCTTTCCATCTTCATTTGCTCCTTGGGTGGGGAAGAGCAGGTTTAGAAACCCGACAATCCTCAAATTAACACGGGGGATGGAATTAAACGTGGAACAGAAATGGTTTGGTGTGAAGGCAGAGGGTTTTTTGGAGATCCCTCATGGCACATCCCCCCACCGCCACCAGCCTCCATCCCCGTCCATGGCACAACCCTGGGGAGCCAGGCAGGGGCCGTGGGAGCCCCCTGGCCATGATCTGTTTGCCAACAGCCCAAGTTCATTAGAAGCCCGGCACGTCCGCGGGGCCTCCATGTGACAGCCCGGGAGCCGCCGGTATTTGTTGTCTTAATGCACAAGTACTCGGGGACTGAACTGATAAGGAAAAAACTGTTGGGAATCTGCTGAACTACACGCTCAGGGTGGTGCGGGCCCGGGCGATATTGAAAATCAATAGTCACGTGGTGGTTTAAAGGTTAGAGGTCTCCTGAATTAACTTTCTAGTACTAAATTACTAGATTTAGTTATTTATTTATTTACCTATCTTGGTCTGTTTATTTATTTATTTTCCCTGTTTTGCAATGATCGGGGGCGGGGGGGGGATGCACTGGCTTCAAAGAGTCACAGCTTGCACCCAAATCAGAGTGAGGAAACAGCAAAACCTTTTAATACTTGGTGTGAGGATTTAAATGTGAAGGTTTCACTCATGAGCAAATTCAGATGGGATCAGAAGGTACAGAGCAGTGTCCAAAATGACAATGGAACCATAAGCATTAGTAATAACTTTAAAATACTACTTCATTCTTTTAACTCACATCTGTACAGTGCCTGCACCTGTGCGACATCTAATATTTAAATTAATCCATGTTTTATTATTAACAATGTTTAGAAAATGTAAAGCAAAGCTATTATTTGCAATATTTATTCATTAGGAATGAACAAATAATCCTGTCACAAATAAATTGAATGTTTAGAGTCAAAGCCTGTGAAGACTTATACATTGTTTTTCACCCATGAACACAGTGCTCCCAAGGGCTGCTCCAGTGTGTAGCCATTCGCATGTGGAAGCACATTCACAACTGGTCTTTAGCTCCTCTGCTTGCAGGTACTGCAAAACCCACATTATTTTTTATTTCACTGAATAGATTTGTTATTTAATTTATTCCAATGTTTCCCTTCCTCTTGTTTTCATTCCCTTAGGTAAACTGGCAGTTGGAATTTCAATATCATAGAATCATGGAATTATAGAATATCCTGAGTTGGGAGGGATCCACAAGGAAGTCCAACTCCTCAAATATTAAAATATGGAATATTTGCAGCCTGGGTTAGTCTTCCCCAGAAGGACTAACAGGGGCCTGGGTCCCAACAGCCCACTGGAGATGGGACTGTGTCTGTGGAGCTTTGGGGTTGGCAAACACCCTGTGGGACAACATGGTAGGTTGACCATAAACCACCCTGGCATGAATCAGAATCCCAGCATGGTTTGGATTGGAAAGGACCTTAAAGCCCATCCAGTCCCACCCCCTGCCATGGACAGGGACACCTTCCACTATCCCAGGTTGCTCCCAACCCTGTCCAACCTGGCCTGGAACTCTGCAGCTCTTCTGGGGTGACTGGCATCAGTGTCAGGGCTCCCCATGATGCCTCACACCCACCTTTCCATGAGAACATCCCAGTGGGCAGGGGTTTTGTCCCTTTTGTGCCATCTGACTCCCCTGGTGACTGCGGTGAAAGAAGATCTGAAGTGGCCACTGAGGCTCTGAAGCACACGATGTTGCAGGAAAAAACACTTCCAGGAATTTTAGACACGGATAAAGCTTTTTCTTTCTGGGTCGCAGACACTTCTCCAAAGCCCTTTTTTCTATAAATACTTGGCTGTTTTAAGATTTATTGAACGCTGCAGCTTAAGTCTAATTTTCTCTTATCACAGAGTGTCTGTATCTGTGTGCACTGTCCTTGCTGAGAAGGGACACCCAGGTACCATCACCTGCAGGGCTCCAGAACTGGGCCAGGGGCATGGACTGCAAGAATAAAGTCCAAAATAGGGGGAAAAGATCCAAGATAACTACTTAGAAGTCACTGATGGCCTAAATGAAGCTCTGCTAAAAACCCTCCAAACCACACATTGCAATAGTTGCCAGACAAATGTCAAATCTCTTATTTCAAAATTAAATTGTTTTTAAAGTTTAAATTTATAATTTATATTATTATTATATATAATTATACATCATAAATTACATTATATAATGATTACCTAACATTATATTATACTTCCACATAATATCTAACAAATATTGTAAATTAAAATTTTAAATTAAAATTAATTTTAAAATTAAAATTAAACGTAACCTTTTCAGCTCTGGCATTCTCAGACTCTTGCTTATCAGTGTCAGACCCATCCCTGCCATGCACACTTCCAATTTCTCTGTATTTCCAGGTACCTTCTACCTTCCACTGACACACGGAAGCTGCGAATATACGCTCCCAAAAACTCAAAGCACACATTGCATTTTGACAAATAATCACACAGAAGGATAAAGACCAGGGTGTAATTAATAAAATAAAAGCCTGGTGCTAGGAGTTAGCTTGGATGGTATTTTAGGCAACACTGAAGCCCTGCACAATTTTACCCTCATGAAGAGCCCTTGTCACATAATATGAGATTCATGTACCCAAAAATTCACACCTAAATGGAATTATAGCAGGATATAAACCAGGAAAATCTTCCTCTGCTCATCTGAGATCTCTGCTACCATAACATTTTGGTTAGACAGTGGATAAGTTTGTGGCTGCCCCATCCCTGGAAGTGTTCAAGTCCAGGCTGGATGGGGCTTGGGATAGTGGAAGGTATCCCTGCCCATGGCACAGGGTGGGACAAGATGAGCTCTAAGGTCCCTTCCAACTGAAACCATTCCATAATTTTCTGTCATATTACAGATAGAAGTTTCCAGTGGAGTTTTCCCTCAGTTGCTGTATTTATACAAACCTATGGATTACTGCCACATTACCTGGGAATGGGAGGAACTGTCGCAGTTATTGGTGATATTTTTGTGCAAAAAGGGGCTAGAATTTTAAAAACATCACTTGAAAGTGTAGCATGAACTACCAATTCCTGGTTTGCACATACACAATACAACCCTACAGAAATGTTAGGATTTATTTTTTATAACTGTCATTCTTAACTATCACACAAATCCCCTAATGTTTATTTCTACTAGCAATCTTATTAATTCCCATACTACTTCTGGACCATGCTTGCACTACAGAAATAATTTTAATTGAACATTTATTAAAATAAATGCTTTGTCAGGATATACCCACTCCATCTGGCTGCACTGGACAGGCATTATTTCCTGGATGTGTCTGCTTTATAAAACGTCTTCTCCCACAGCTCTCGCTGACTACCAGAGCTGATGATTAGATTGGGGTGGGTTTTGCTCAGCAGTGTTTTCTGCCACAGCCCTGTCTTGTGGACATTAACTCACATCCATGCTCTCCACAGGACTCTTCCTCATCTGCTGCACAGAACAGGGTTTATTTGGGATCAACATCCACAGCCCACCAGTCTGACAAAAGGCAGAGATCTGCTATAAATAACATGCCCTGCCAGGCTGGATGGGCTGCACATTTTTTTTTTTCCTTTTTTTTTTTTTTTTGGTGTATGTGCAAGCTCAGTTGCAGAGATAAGATTTTTGATAAGAAATAAAATATGAATTGGGTTCCCAGCGCTAAATTTCCACCCTTGAAAAAAAAATGAAGCCAAGCTTTCCCCTCCCTCCCCACCACAGTCACCTGCTGGCAAACAGATCCCTGGCACTAAAAAGCCCTTTTTTAAGCTCACTTAGCAGCCAACCATTATTTTTATTGCTGGCACCACAAACAAACAGCAAACAAACAGGAGACAGGGCGAATTCGCAGAAGGGCAGCATTGTGCAGTTAATCCTCCATTCACCGGCGTATCAAAGCACTTTTGTGTTACTTTTGCTGTGCTTCATCTTCACGAAAGCCCCGATTTTTACAGCGTATCTCCTTCGACCCAAACCCGGAGTGCTCAGGCCTCCTTTAGCCAGAGCATGGGAGACTTAAAGCTGTTACATCCCACAAATAAGGGAAGTGGTGTTTTCTGAAACTTCAGAAAGCAGTTAAATATGCATTAAACTGGTTGGCTTTAATTTATTTCTCATCCAAAGCCTATATGGTTTCTATAAGAGAAATTGCAAATGCTGCATCATCCATAAATTTGAAATTCCTTTTCTGTGCTCCAGTCATTTTACCCTCTTTATTAGGCAGTCTTGAGCACCTTCTTCATTAGTACTTTTTGGGGAGGTTCTTATGCTTTTTAGCATTTTTGCTCTTTGTAACAGTGCCTTGAGACAATCAGGATTTCTCTGTGGGCTTGTGCCTAAAAATGGTTGTGCCCACCTTGAGTCCTGGGTTTACTTCTGGGCCCCTCATGTCAAGAAGGACATTGAGGGGTTAGAGCTTGTCCAGAGAAGGGAACAGAGCTGGGGAAGGGTCTGGAAAACCAGGAGTGGCTGAGGGAGCTGGGGGGGCTCAGCCTGGAGAAAAGGAGGCTCAGGGGGGACCTCATTGCTCTGCAAGTCCCTGACAGGAGGGGGGAGCCGGGGGGGCACTGGGCTCTGCTCCCGGGGAACAAGGGACAAGACAAAAGGAAATGGCCTCAAGTTGTGCCAGGGGAGGTTCAGGCTGGACATCAGGAGGAATTTCTTCCAGGGTGTTCAGGCATTGGAAGGGGCTGCCCAGGGAGGTGGTGAAGTCCCTGAGGAAGGACTGGACGTGGCACTCAGTGCTCTGGGCTGGGTGACAAGGTGGGGATCAGGCAGAGGTTGGACTCAGTGGGCTGGGAGGGCTTTTCCAACCTCAGTGACTCCGTGATTCTGTGCAAGGTAGATGGATCGCCCAATATTTCATATTTCCAGCAGTGCTAGGACTGGTGGACATTGGACAAGATGGGGACTTCCCTGTTCCTGAGAATGGCATGGGAATATGATATCCCAACAACTTCCAGAGGTCTTTCACATCAAGAACTAAAGTGCTTGTTGCCTTCATTCCAATATTCAAAGCTGATCCACCATAGGGAATTGAGCCACCAGATTCTATGAACTAGGAAGCAAGATCAAAGTGTAACCTTTGAGCAGTCTGATACTCCAGGTTCCCAGACAGCCTACTAACTGCTCCTTGAGTGTGTTGGTTATACATCATTTTTCAGAGCATTAGAGATGCAATATTCCTATGAAGAATTTAATTTGAAAATGATGGAATAATCTTAATTTAACAGGATGTCTTCATTCCTGGATGGCACATGGTGTCGAATCAACAGTCGATGTATTTGGTTTATTGGCTTCTGTTGTCAGGCACGGAAGGGAAGGCTGTGACTCACAGACACTCAGCACACACTGTATTTTTCCTTCTTCTAAAAGCTTTTCTGCAAAATATTGTTAAAGTCACTCCCTGTCGAAGGAGGTGATGAATTCACTATGAAAATTTGGCAGTAACTATTCTTCTGACTGTGACAGCAATAATAAAGCTGATTTTTTCTTAAATAGGTGTAGATAAACATGAATTTATAAATTTTCCTTAATAACTGGTTGATATATTTGTTGGCTATCAAGCTACAAAATGATTTCTGAGGGAAGATACCCAGGCTGAGATCGAGATGTGAATGGTTTTTGAGCTCAAGGACATTGAGATCAGTGTCTGGGACTCAGGGACTATTGCTGGTTTGAGTTCCCAAAGTGTGTAAGATCCACATTCTACGTGGTTAAACAAGGGGATCCATAGCTTGACCCCAACCACGTCCAACCATCCCCCCCATCTCCGCAGGGCTACACCAGCTGGATGGGCCCTGGGACCCTCTGAGTGGTGCCACCACGGTATACAAAGGTCCTACCTCGAATTTTGCTGCCCTGCTTATCAGTGGCAGCAGTTTGGTGGAGATAGGAACTCTAAGGCACAGGCAGTTTATCCACTGCCACATGTTTTGGCTCCAGCACCAAAGGCCGAAGCCAAAAACCAGCTTGGTGATACCTGCACAGTTTACAACAAACTAAAAGGGTTTTATGGTTGATGACACAGTAAAAAAGTAAAGTTGGGTAAAAATTATACACAGCTTCAGTCTGTGTGTTGGCAAACACCTCAAATCACAAACTCTGCTGCCTTATTTTATGAACAGAAAAGGCCTCCTGCTTAAAAGGTTAGACAGAAATTTAAAAGGTAACTTGCAATGAAAGTCAAGTTGAGAAAAAAGAATCTGAGAGACATCCCTGAGGAGAGGAGAGAGCACAGCAACGTGGCCATCATGTGTCAAGAACAGATGATCTGCCCATCATAATTAAAGAGAGAGACTTAAAAAAACCCTCAAGGAACCAGGAGGTGCCAGGAAAACTTCAGTAGAGCAGTAGCTGCTCACTCAGAGAACGGGAAACGAGGAGGAGAGGAGTCAGTGCCAGGGAGTTCAGAGCAGGGACAGCCACCCTGAGCTGACACAACTTCCCGGGCCCTGTGATTAATCACAGACACACAAAGCACTGGCTGCGACCAGGAGCCATCCTCCTAATGCATGTCACAAACTTCATAATTCCTCTTGGAACGAGACAACAGCAAGTTAAATTCCTGGATCACTGTCACTGTGTCACTTACAGAAGAAGTTGCACCGGGGAACAGTTGGCTATTGGAGTAATTTGAATGGAAATGTCAGTTTTCACAACCTGTGATTTGAGGTGAGTGCCCTGCTATTATACAGCAGCTCTGTCAGGCAGCCGGGGCTGAGTGCTCACTGCCACCTCCTCTCACATCCTCGGCCCTGCTCCCATCCCAGCCTCGTCCTGCAACCCATCACTGCCAAAAAATTAACATTTCCTTCTCTGCAACACCCTTCGTGATCCCAGTAAAGAGCAGCTCACACGGATGAACATTCAGCATGTCTTCCCACATTCTGGCCTGATTTTATTTCTGATTTTTCATTCTGGCAAAGGTCTGTGCTTCAAAACCATCCTGAAAGAGTGAGCTGCTCCTGAATAAATCGATTAATCGAGACTTGCACTGACCTCTGGGCAGGTTTTGTCTGAGTAAGGACTTCAGATTACGGTCAATATGTCTTACTGCTAAATACTTGCAGAAGTCACTACATGAGGTTGTACACATCTTACACACCTCTGTGACAGGTTCAGTCGATTCCCTGAGCCGTGTGGGGAAAAAAATACTTGTTGTGCAGAAGTACCTGCCCTTCAGTACCACCTTTATGTATGTTATATACATATTTATTCAGATGTTGTAGTGTTTGAAAGCCAATGCAACCACTGCACAACTTGGGCACTGCTTTGTCTTGACTGATTCAGAAGGAAGAGGAGTTAAATCAGCATAGCTAGCAAGGAGGAGCTCTCAAAAGTTTGAGTAAAATCAGTTAAACATCAGTTTATAAGGATTTACATGAATCCAAGCAGAGTATTCCCACAATAATGAAACTGCAGCCTTTGTGAAACCAGCAGAAATGAACAGAATCATAGAATCACAGAATGGTTTGGGTTGGAAGGACTTTAAAGCCCATCCAGTCCCACCCCCTGCCATGGGCAGGGACACTTTCCACTAGCCCAGGTTGCTCCAAGCCCCATCCAATCTGGCCTTGGACACTTCCAGGGATCCAGGGGCAGCCACAGCTTCTCTGGGTAACCTGTGCCAGGGCCTCACCACTCTCACAGGGAAGAATTCCTTCCCCATATCCCATCTATCCCTGCCCTCTGGCAGTGGGTAGCTTTGTCCTGTCACTCTGGGCCTTTGTCCAAAGTCTCTCTCTAATTGCAGATCTGACCTGAAACTGATAGAAAATAAAAGCAGGAAACACTTGCTATGAGAAATCCAGCTTGTAGAAGGATGGAAAGAAAAAGGGGACATGAGAGCTGAAGGGCATCACTGCCACCCCTTTTCCAGCCAGCCTTGCAGGAAAATCAGCACTCATCCAGCCTGCACAGGGAAGGATTGCACAAGCAGATCCCACACAGGTGACACTGTCCTACATCTGCAATTTTTCAAAGAGGAGAAATAATTGACCTGAGAGATCTTCTCTTGCCTGAGCTCCGGGAGTTGTGCTTGGCTGAGCGCTGCTACTGGGAAGCAGCAGTGGGGTGAGTGCCTTCTGTGGGTTTCTCCTGGGTAGCTGGATGAGCAGGATGCTCTATTTACAAAAAATAAACAGCCTCCTTGTTCAAAAGCAGAAATTTGACAGGAGGATATTTGGACTTTGCTATCCTCCATACGCAGGGGACGATAAAGAGACTATTTTGCTGTTTATACATTGCCCACGGTGAACATTGGGGTATCTGCAGGCAAAGTGAAGCACAATTACCACTGTTATTTTTACTTTGAAAGGAGTGATTTCCTGAGTCAGTAAATCTAGGGGTTTTTTTTTCTTTCATGCCAAACACAAATACGGCGGGAGAAATCCGCTTCTATAAAACACGAAGCGAAAGAAATGGAAAACAAGCCAAATTTAGATTTTTTTGCCTGCAGGACAATTGACAAACCAAGACGCTTTTCTGGCTTCAAAACAGCTCCTTAGATCACATGTGGTTGGATTTTAAAGGGTAAAAAGCAAAGCTGTCTCTTTTCACTGTCTCCTTCACAGTCATCCCTGTTCCATCACAGCCACCCAGCTTTTATGTGCGCTCGGGCAGAGGAGCCTGGATCCTGTTGCAACACTCTGTTGGACTATAAACCAATGATATTTGCTTTACCTGTGCACTATCTTCCATGGAACAAAACAACATTTACATCTGGGATCAATTTGCTTGAAATTAAAGTGCAGCTGCTATATCTCTTCTGCATCAAAAGTGTGGTGTTAAGGCTATAACATACAGACAGTTACACATTACTCGGCATTGTAATATTTAGATTTGTGTCATTTTCCATCTGAGGTAAAAAGCATCTTTAAATAAATGAGTGATCTTAGACTACATATTTTATGGGCTGTGTACTCGGCGAGATATATCTACATTTGCAATGTGCATGTTCTCAGCTCCAATTGCCAACTACGAGTTTAGGCCTTGAATTTTAATGCTTAAACAAAAGCGCGGCATCGGAATAATTGGGATTGTGTGCTCAGAAAAGTTGTGCTGTACTTGTACAAGAGGCTTGGATGAGTTTTGGGATGTTCTCAGGTAAAAGATGAGCTTTTCCACCTGTTTACCGAAGATCCTTCTCTCTCCTTGGAAGGCTTTGGGGGGATCTAATTACAGCCACCCAGTACATGAACAGAGTCTGCAAGAAAGTTGGGGAGAGACTATTTACAAGGGCCTGGAGCGACAGGACAAGGGGGAATGACTTCCCATTGACAGAGGGCAGGGTTAGATGGGATATTGGGAAGGAAATTGGGAACTGGGACCTCAAAGACCATCTTGTTCCACCCCCTGCCATGGGCAGGGACACCTTTCACTAGCCCAGGTTGCTCCAAGCCCCATCCAACCTGGCCTTGGACACTTCCAGGGATGGGGCAGCCACAGTTTCTCTGGACAACCTGTGCCAGGGTCTTACCACCCCCACAGGGAAGAATTTCTCCCTAATATCTCATTTCTGCATCTCAAAGCATCACTTGGCAGGAAACAAGGGGTTGGAGTTTGGCTCTGCACCCGGTTGCCACGGACACGATCCTCTCTTACCTGGTCATCCCAAGTGCTGATTTGTGCCATGTTTTGCTCCTTGCCATCAGAAGCCGACATCAAGTCACAAGCCTCCACCTCCAGCTCTGTCCTGCTGTGCTGCTGCTGCCTTGGACCGTCTGTGACAGGTAAGGAGTTTGCACGGGCTCCACAAGGATTTTCACCACTGGGACGGAGCCTGATGTGAATGCACAGATAAGACATGTCCTATCACTTTACATATTACTTATCCACACACAAATGCCCATATTTATTGGCATTACATGGAAAAAGGCAGCTAGCAATGCATAGCTTTGAATATCCCTGTCTAGTGGAAGGCATCCCTGTCCATGGCAGGGGATTTGGAATGAGTTTTAAGGTCCCTTCCAACCCAAACCATTCCATGATTTTATAATTCTACAAACTACAACACACCCTTTTCTGATGTCTGGGGACAATTTGGCCCTGAGGTTTCCAGTCAGTTTTACCCAACACTGATCCCTCTGAGCTCTGTATTTTAATTCCTCCCCAGATTACCAAATTCAAGTCTGATATTGTTGTATTGTTTTACTGCCAATGGCAAGAAACAATTCAAAAGCCCAAGAAAACCCTGTCCAGGGTTACAGCTACCGAGCAGAGAGCAGGGCAGTTTAGTGAAATCAGGCTCAGTGGTTATGTAGGTCATTTCAAACACAGAATATTCTACCTGAAAGCACAGTACATTGGTTGAAACAAAAAAATGGAAGTGCAGCATTTCCAAGCTGTCTTTTCCTTCTGGCAGCTGCAATATTTTGTGTTTCAGTGAAGGTGCATCAGATTTTTTTTTTTTTGCAACAGAGGTAGGCTGCAACCTCTGCTGGGCACTGCTCAACCCCAGCAGATGATAGGATGTAGGATCTCTACATCTTCTGCTCCAACTTTGGCAAAAAAGGACTTTTCTTGAGCAATCCTGCAGTGGTTGACACGACATAAAGCTGTGAAAGACAGGATGTTGCTCATCTAAAAGAATCAGATTATGTACCTGGACTTTATCCGCTGCCTGGAGAAGAGAGACAACCAATTAGTCCAACACAGCTTCTTTGCCATACCCAGGCTGGAAAACAGATTGAAGGGGTCAAAAACATTCAGAAGGCTCCACATGATCTGACATTTGCCTTGTCACAATTTTCTTGACAACCAGAAGGTTGGAGACAGTTTGCTGGTCATCAGGAGCAGCAGAACAGGAAGACTGATTGCTGAGCCAGGGACGAGGAACTGCTCAATTAACAGTCTGCTCGTTCTCAAACCAGCCACTTCTTCAATAACTCAGGGTGGGTTTAGGCTGCTCATTTTAGAGGACAAACAGGCTGTAAACAGCTGCTGGAGTGTACAAACATGCCTGTAGTTTTCAGCCCCCCGATATTGCCTCTGTGGCTGCAGAGGTGATCTCCAAGTCAAGCGACACACGGAGGTTCAAACCTCATTCTAGTCCCATCCTCTTTTGCACTTGATTGTATTTGCACAATAACCTGCTGCAAAATGCAGTTGCAGTGACTTCCACGACCAATGTACTCATTTCAGTTCAATTTTTTTCTTTCCATGTTGACTTGGCCACAATACATATAACTGTCTGCAGAATTAATTCTTTGTATGGGAAGTTTCTCAGCCTGTGACATGGGGGTGGACACTCATCTTATGTCTATACAGACAATACAGATATGGATTTATCTATCTTTCTAATGTATCTATTTTATAGATAAAAATCAGGATAGTTTATTTCCCTAATATTCTGTGTTATCCCAACCCTTCTGTCATGGCCACTGGGAGCGGTTGGGGTTTGTCCTCCTCACTCACCCTACCCCAGGGTCAGACAGAAAGTAAAAAAAGGACAATAGCTCTGAGAACAGGAATCTTCTGTCATATCAAAAATAGGATTTTTTGGTAAGCAGAGGTTGAGATTCTCTCTACTTAACCCAGTTCTACCGATCCTGTTCCAAACTGTGGGAATGGTGCTTCTGAAGTGGTTGTATCTCTGATTCCCAAGGGGTGGTTAATCTTCTGATCTGTTGATCGGGGTGTTTAGGATGGTGCTATTTGGATAAAGGTTTAAAACCCCCCACCTCAGCCCAAATAAACCCTCTCAGAGGTGGAAACCCAGTGTTGGTTGGAGGTTCAGTCATGGCTTCTGACAAAGAGGGGTCCCACAAATTAATTTATACCTTATATATTATTCTATGTGTATACACGATATATAATTATATATCTATACATTATATATTATATAACTAATTTTTGTGAAGAAGGCTACATTTCAAAAAGCCTGTCAAAGAACCATAAAAGCTTCAGTACATCAGCCTGAGGGGCGGCGTTAAGGCCAATTTTGTTCAGGTTCTAGATAAAATAAAAGGCATTTTCTCTCTCTCCTCTGCACAGCCCTGACCCTGCTGAGCCCTTTGGTTGCACAAGGTGGCTTTGCTCGTGTCCCCTTGGCTGCTGAGGGCAAGGGTGGGACATGATCTCCACCGTGTCCCTGTGAATTACAGCAGTGGCCTGTCGGGTCACCCCTGCACTGCTCCACGGGTTCCTCCTCATTCCACTGCAGGGGCCCGGGGGGCACCCGGAGACACAGTCGAGGTAAAGGGGAAAGGGGGTGGGCACAGCAACTGCTTTCCAGCCATCCCAGCTGATTACTGAGACATCATCCACATTCCAGCTGGAGAACACCAAGTTTGTTATCACGTCGTTCCAACTCTGTCTGTAAATGATGATTTGGGGCAGCAGCTCACGTTGCAATGTTCTATTAATTCCTACAAACCTCTGAGTCTCCTGAGGGATCTACCTACAGAACTCCAGGCCATGTGCACTTTGGGTGAGGTGCTGCCCCAGGTCTCTCATGAGAAAATTATCTTTAACTAAAAATTAAAATGGTTTTGTGGTCAGATTTTGCTTGTGAGTGTTTTGTTCAGACGGGAAAGAGATTTTTTGCTGGGCAGTATGAAGAAATCATTCCTTGCATCAGTTATTTTGTCATTTAACCACTGAAAGACAGCTGTGTGTCCACTGCCCTAAAATTCAACCTGCATTTACCATGTTGATGGTAGTTTCAAAAGCACATAAAATGTATTTGAATCATAAAAGCAGAAATAAGGACCATGTTTGAGGCTCATACTTTTAAAAATCGTGGGTCAGCCATGAGAACAAAGTTGTACAATTATAAAATCATGGCTTGGGTTGGGAGGGACCTTACAGATCATCTTGTTCCACGCCCTGCCATGGGCAGGGACACCTTCCACTATCCCAGGTTGCTCCAAGCCCCGTCCAACCTGGCCCTGGACACTTCCAGGGATGGGGAAGCCACAGTTGCTCTCAGCAATCAACAGCAATCAACAGTAATTTTCCAAAACATCCCAGTATGCACCAATGGAAATACAAAGGGTTTTCCTTCTGCTTGCCAGAGTTTGGAAGATTTAAGGCAAGTCTGGATCAAAATCTGCTTGGGATTCCCTTTCCCAATGTCCTGCCCTCATGCTCCAGCCTTGGATCTGAGAGGGGCTGGGAGGGCTCAGTGGAGTCACACGGGCAAGCTCAGAGCCAAATTCCAGATCGACTCAAATGTCCTACTTTGAACTGAGAGACAAGATTCCATGTGGAATTAGGTCATCTCGGTGCTCATCGGAAATGAAAATTACATCATTGCACGGTTGCTCGTCCTCAGATAAAAGGGTTGCAGCTGTTTTTCTCAGTAGTTCTGCACTTGGGGTCATACTGAGGGTTATTTTAATTAAACACTGCCTCTCTCAGCCTGTCTGACCTCGGTTGGTGCCTAACTTAGGCTGAGCCCCATCCTGGGACTGGGCAGAACCCCTCGCTCTGGGCTTGACCCTCACCTTCCTCGCTTGAGCCCACGCCAACTTAGAGAGCAAGAGCTCCTCTTTTAACTCCACTGCTGCAGTTTGCAGCAATAATTTCAGCAAAATAAGAGCAATTCCACCTCAAATAATATCCCCAGCACTGGAGGGGCTCCATGTGCTGCCCTGGCACCCCACAACACCCATGGACAGCAGAGAGATAATGGAGCAGCACCCGCTTTTCTACAGGTTGGATGATGACTGACTAAGGAGAAGAGCCCAGGAGGAGTCCCCCACGCTCCTCACAGCCCTCGTGAATATATCCTCCAGGAACACTTGCAGCAACAAATAAAAAGCCCTGTTTAAAATAACTAAATAAGGCACTTAAAGAGGTTTTAAAAATTGATAACTCCACGCACTGTACGGGATCGATCTCAATTACTGCCCAGGTGGATTTTTTTTTTTGTCTTCTGGTTTTTTTCAGCGAAAAAAACTCACCCACCCAACCCAGCCATTAATGAGAAACGTTAAGGGCTTGTTAACAATGTCCTTTCATCAGCCTGAGGTGCTGCCAACATCCCATGCTCACGTCAATTTTCACCTCCTGGAGCAGCTACCGCGTCTCGTCCCGCCGGACGCGGCTGATGGAGCCCAGACCCCCGGCTCCGGGCAGGCTGGGGGCCTTCCCTGGCCCCCAGCCCCACTTTTGGCTGCCACTCCCACGTTCCCTCACACGGGACAGGGGCTGGTGTGGATCAGGCTCGGGGGGAGCACTCGTTCCCCATCCTGCCTTGCCGCGGGTCAGGGAGGAGCAAAACTGAGGTGGCTTCTCCCCCTCACCCTCCAGTCTGCAGTGGTGGGGTCAAGGTGCTCGTCCTTGTTCCCCCTGGAGTAACAATTTGGGGAAGAAAAGGGGGTTTGATGAGTGGAAAAAAAGAATAGAGGATCTGTTGCTCGCTAAAAACGATGCATGACAAGAATAGCGACAGGGAAAGACAATCACCTGGAAATTCAGGCTTGAGGATAGGGAGGGATTAAAGGTTTTGTTAGGACAGACCTGCAGGGAAAAAAAAAAAGAAAAAGAGAGTAAAAAAAAAAAAAGGGAGAGAAAAAAAGAAAAGAGAAAGAAAAAAGAAAAAAAGGAGAAAAAATAAAACAAAGGAAAAAAAGAAGAAAAATTACAAAAATGAGGAGAAAAGGGGGAAAAAACGGAAAAATAAGGGGAATGTTCCTTTTCCAAGGCACAAACTACATGTGTGTATTTTTTACTCACACCCTCCACATGTTATTTGAAACCCAAATAGCAGCCAGGCCTTTGACAAGCTGCGTTTGCACATCAGCGTAGCCGAAATCTCCTCTCTAATGGCCAGTGAGGGGCTGTCAGGAATATTTTCCATTGTTTTTAGAGCTGGCGCAGTTGCTGGGAGTGGAGGGCACAGCCCCTCACACACAAGCCTTTGAACCACATTTCTCTTCAATTTCTCTAAGAATATAAAAGCAATTACAATTAAATCTGTAAACGCAATTCTTTGAGGATTTTTACATTCCTGTAAGATTCTTGGTGGGAAATTATTCTTGAAATAGTCCATAAATCTTACAGGATTCCCCTTGGAATACTATGCTTTGAGTTTTTCAGGAATTTTCTATAGGTTTACTCTTTTATTGCATTTTCTTTAAGGAAGCAGGTCTGCACCATCACCTTTCCCAATGAATAACCATTTTAATACCAATTCTCTGATGCAATTTTCTGTTGCATCTGCTGGACGCAACACATACCATAGATAACATAAATTTAAAATAGGGGGGGGAATGATTAAAATTAACAATCTGTGATTTTTGTAGAAGAGATAATAATCATAGAATCATAGAATGGTTCAGGTTGGAAGGGACCTTAGAGATAATCATAATATTGATAGTAATGATAATATTAATGTTAATAATACTGTGATGTTAACAGAAACAATAGTTTAAAATTACCATTCCTTGTCTGTAATTTAATATAATTTGGAACTGATACAGCAAATATCAAGTTCCACTTGATAAATCAAAAAAGTTCCTGATGCCTGAGAACTGCTTAGAAAAATTAAACGGAAATTTAAGGGGCAGCTTTTTCTTGCCCCAATCAGATGAGTAATTCCCCTAATTCTAAAGAGAAGGAAATTTGGGCACGTATCTAAAAATGTCCCCAGCACTCCAATGAATCGGTTTTCTGTTTAAGATGCTTCCAGTCTGAGCTCATTACGCCGCAAACTCGGCGTGCATGGAAGTGATCTGTAACAATCCTGGAGCCTGGGGCCCTTTTCCATTTGGGATTGATACATGGGATGGAATCTGCATTTTTCATCCCGGCGTCAAACAGTACAACCAGTGTGGCTGCAATTCTGCTGCAAATCCGATGCAGGAAATACAACAGAGTCCTTCAAAAATATTCCTATTTGCCTTAGAGTGGCTGCAGAGCCTGTTTGTATGGAAAAAAAAGGGGGAGGGGGGGAAAATGACCCGCTGCAAAATTCAGTTTCTTTCCTGGTCAAGGGCACCTATTTCACTATAAATGTAGTTCCGCCAAAACAAATATTATTTTTGAATCTTTCATTATCCCAGGTTCTGGGCTGGAGTAGTGTGTGTCAGTCCAGGATGCTGCGGGTCAGGGGACTCCATAGGGCAGGGGAACCCAATTCCCAGGAAAAAGCACAGCACCGGACTCCTGCCAGCAGGGAGGGAGTTGGTTTGTCACATATAGAGAGGCACTGGGGGGTGCTGAGGTGTTTTCCTCAGCTCTGTGTGTCCACACACTGCCCTGACCCCCCCTCCAAGGGGCTGAGGATGGGGACCCCTGGGCACCCACAAGGATGGAGAGTGGCTCAAACCCAAACACAACTCAAACCTCAACCCCTGCACTTCCTTGGCATTATTTTATTTAATTATTTTATTTTAATTTTATATATATGCATGTGTGTATATATACAGACATACACATATACATACACATACATACATGTATATTTATACACACACACACACATACATGTCTGTGTGTGTATATATATATGTATATATGTGTTTATATATATATAGTATACCTGTGTTTATATATATATATGTATATATTAGGGTTTTACTGATTATGCCTGTTCTAAACCCATCCCAGCTGGATGCAGAGGGGTCACAGCCCCCTCTGGTCCCCCCCGAACCCCCGAAACCCGAAGGGGGGGGACCCGGGACCCGCCGCGCCCCCAGCCCTGCGCCGGAGGGCCCTCTGTCGGTCAGCGTGGGAACAGCACCGTCCATCCCAGACTGTCCCTGTTCATTCCTACTGTCCCTGTCCATCCCTGACTGTCCCTGTCCCTCCCTGCCCCTGTCCCCCCCCGCTAGTCCCTGTCGTGTCCATCCATATCCATTCCTGCTCATCCCTGTCCAACCCTTCACTGAGCCTGTACCTACCCCTATCCCTGTCTATCCCTGCCTGTCTCTGTCCTTGCCCTGTCCATCCCTGCCTGTTACTGTCCGTTCCTGTCTGTCCATCCCTGCCCTCCAGCCCTGCCCTGTCCATCCCCATCCGCCCCAGCCCTGCCTGTTCCTGCCCTGTCCATTCCTGCCTGCCCCCGTCTGTCCCTGCCCTTTCCATCCCTGCCCGTCCCTGCTCCGCCCTGCTGCCTCCACCCCGCAAATCTCTGACCCAGAACATGATTTTACTCCCAAAGTTGGGCGTTTCCCTGGGAAAAGGTGTTACCTGCCCCAAACCCAGTGCTCACTGCGCCCATCCCCAAAAAAACAAAGTCACATCCCTGAAAAAGCACCAATACCTGAAAAAAAAATCAAGGGATGCATACGTGGGAAAGGTTAAAGTTGACATTTGCTGCCGCCTGCTTTTGGTGGCAGCATGTATTAGAGATATAAAAAAAATAATAAAATACACCCAAACTGTACATATTATAAGGCCATATTTTTATCTCGGGGTTCTGGTGACACGTACAAACCACTTGAGCTTTGCTTCCGTGGTTTATATCGCCACGAGAAACCCTTGATAAAAATACAGCTTTATATTGTACAGTGGGGTATAGTTTATTTTCCCCATATATCACACCCTGTGTTTTATTTATAAACAGACCCAAAGACACTTGCACATGCAAAGCAGTTTTTTTATTGAAGTAATTCCAAGGTATCAATAATCCTGGATTAACTAACACATCACGACACAATAATTTTTTGGGGGTAGCAATGGCCTTTCTAAAGAGACATCCATGAAAATATGATAAAACACATAAAAAAATCAGTATTTCCATGTTACAATTTACGACTCCCATACTGGAAATTTCAGCTTCTGGTGGCTTCTACTCACAGAGAACCCTGCTAAAACCACCTCAAAATTTAGCTTTAATGTCTCTTGAATCCTTCCTATGGAGAGGCAGGAAATAAAGCTTCGGATAACAGAGAAATGTGGAAGTATAAAGGAAAACATCAAACTCTAAAGGAATGTGCTGCTGCTAATGACACAACTATGATGAGTTTTTTAATATTTTGCCTTATTGGACTAATCGAGCTGCTTATCCAAAATATATGATTTTTCAGTAGCATCTCTTCTGCTGCTTTATGTAAAAAAAAAAAAAAAATATTCCCCATCTCCCAGTTTGAAAAGAAAAGCCAGGAACAAGGAATTCAATAGCTGCCTGCTTTTGAATAGACCTCACTGTGCTCTGTTAACTCCTGTTTAGGTAAAACACCATTTTATGCCCCAAAGTGGGGAGGGAGAGCTGGGCAGGAGCTGCCAGGGCCCTCCACAAGGCAGATGCTTCCTTAGGGGGAAGCCTGAACCTCACATTTGCCACGTCCCTCCCACTCCCTTATCCCTGCTTTAATGGACATTAAAAATAGAACAAAACAGGACTGGAGATGGGAACAAAATCCATGCACAACAGGCCTGGATCGCTGTAGTCATTCTGCTGTAAAATGTAAAAACAAGAAAGGGCAGCCGAGCTGCCTCCCCCAGGACGCAGCCCGCTTTTTTAATATAGTGGTGCCACCACACATTTCACTTTGGATGTTGCATTATATTTATATGTCACTCAAATATTTACCATTTTTCTGAATTCTGCTGGGTGCTCTGAGAGCTTGTTATAAGCCAAGGATCCGTGGTTGTGTGTCTTGGCTGGTTAGCAGCTGGAGCCGCATCAATATGCCAACTTCTCCTTCTGGAGCTTCTCGTGTGACAAAAGCCACTCCTTCACGAGGCGTCCCCCTCCATAGTTGCCGATCTTCCCGCCGCTGCGGATCACCCTGTGGCACGGGATTATGAGGGCGATCTGCAAAACACACAGAAATCAGGGGAGGAGTAAAGGGGGAGGTACCCAGAACAACGGGACAAGGCACTCAGTGCCCTGGTGGGTATCGGCCACAGGTTGGACTCCATGACCTTGGAGGTCTTTTCCAAATGGAATGATCCTGTGGTTCCATGAGTCTATAAATCCAGTACTGAGCCAGGAGCCGTGTAGCACTGAGTGACAAACTGGTGGGGTCCTGGCCATGCCCAAGAGGGACAGGGCAGCCACAACCTTGGGGCCGCGCTCCCAGGGGAGCACAAACAGAGCTGATCACTGCTTCCGGAGACCTCCCCAGTTCTTAGGCAAAAATAAGCATGGACAGGAATGTTAATCCATAAAAATGATGTAAAGTCTTTAAAAGGGTAAACCTGAGATATTAAATCCCATATACAAAAAATTCCCTGCAGCATCACGTTCTCTTGCCCCGTGCCAGCCCCCTCCACAGCCAAGCCCTCAGGGCTCGGGGGGGGGGGACAAAGTCTCACATCCCCAAGACGTACAGAGGGAGAACAAGTAAGTATAGGACAAACTGTTCATCACCATCACCACGGCCTTAAGCTGAAGGAGGGTTGATTTAGATTGGATGTTGGGAAGAAATTCTACCCTATGAGGTGGTGAGGCCCTGGCACAGGTTGCCCAGAGAAGCTGTGGCTTCCTCATTGCTGGAAGTGTCCAAGGCCAGGTTGGATGGGTCTTGGAGCAACCTGGGACAGTGGAAGGTGTCCCTGCCCAGGGGGTGGAACTGGATGAGCCTCAAGGTCTCTTCCAACCCAAACCAGTCTGAAATTCTATGATCATCCCAGGATTAGGAGAGGACATATTTCTGGTAAAAAACAGACCACTGAGAAGTGGTCCCTGTGCTCCACTTCCCCGGCAGATCCTCCTCTCGCTGAAGCACCTCCACGTGTGCCATGGAGAAATTCTCTGCGAGACCAAGGCACTATTTATTATTTAACAGCAAGTCAATCCAAAATGGGTTGTGAATTTTTAAAACCTCCAACAGGAGAGGTTTCATTCCGACCTAACCAATTTCAACAACTTTTTTTTCCCCTCCTGTCTTCTACTCTGTATCATTTATAGCCAAATGTCACAGATTCTGCAAAATCAATGCCAGAAGTTACATAATGGACTGATAATGCAGAGAAGTACATAAACATGCTTTTTCATTTTTTTTATTTTTTATTACAGGTGATTATCATAGCTGAAGTACACATCATAAAAAATGCAATACATCAACTCTAATCATGCCGGGTATGTTTTGGTAACTGCATAGTAATGGGATTGCGACGATGTGGCTGTGACAACAATAACTCACTCAAAAGGGCAGTTTTCAAAAATTTGGATATTTTACATCAAAAAAGTGTAATTTATTTCACACAAATTACACACTTTACACTGACTTATTTTAATCCCATTTAATCATTATTTCAGCACAGTTCAAGCTGGGACACACAAACCCTGGTAGCTGAAAAACTATAGATACAATAAATTGGGGGGTTTTTTTGGGGTGTTCTTTCAGTTTTGCTAAGTAATTTCAATGCCTGAAATTTAAAATCTCAGTCTCAGCCCACATTAAATGGGAATACACACAGGTGCTTATTGTTAATCAAGGTTTAAATAAAGAAATGCTTCTAATATCTACTTTATTTGGAGGTGCAATGCCACAAGTGAATTATGCATCCATGGTAACTCCAGCAATTACCAATAAAAGCTTTACTCCATGTCATGCCATCTCACACTTGGTTTATGGCTTCTTTAAAGAAATTTGGACTTATTGTGCAAGTTTTTTTTCTAGTTTGGGATTTCTCTGTCTTTCACTCCCCTCAGTTACTTCAGCCAGCTTGGCTTGAGTGACGAAGCCATAATAACAGTCTGCAAAACATCTCCAAGGTTAATCTGCAATTCTTTAAAAATACACACACTAAAGCAGCAGATTTTGATGGTAAGGCTATAAATCTTGGTGGAGAAGAAAAAGGACTTTATTTTCAGATGGTGTGAGCCAGGTAGGGTATTGGATGATTCCTGGGTGGGTGCAGGACCCATTCACTACACAGGGATATGGGGCTGAGCCACTCACCATCAAGCAAGGAGAGGGGGTATGAAAGAAATGCAGCTTTTTCCATGCCCAACATAAGGAATTCCACACTAGATTGTCCCAACACACACAAACACCCATCTGTCACCCTCCAGAGCTTTGGATGTAAAAGTAGTACAAAGGCTGTAATTTAAAAATATTGAATATTGCTTCAGTTTGGCTTAATTGTGGTGACAATGTTCAGACCACTAAAATAATTAAACCTGCCAAAATTTATTAGGGCCCTAAGGACATTTTAGAGGGAGAACTACCCTAGTCTGGAGCTTTAATGCCTCAGCTACGTTTAATGTAATTTTTATCAATAACCAAGCAGCTCATAATATTAGAGCTCTGCTAAAATCTCCATGCTGTGAAATCTAATTCATCTAATCCATGAATCCATCACGCACACAGACCCTCCCTCAAACGCTATAAAACTTCCAAACCCATAGATTTGTCTCCAACAAAAACTAACATGAAGGAGCCCTCGGATCGATGCCAGAGTCCCTCTGATTCGGGCACCAGCTGAATATTTTCTCCAACTTTGCTTTTGTTCTTCTGGGTAGAGGCCCACAAGGGAAAGAGCTTGTTTTCACTCGCAGCCTCATCAATACCTAAATCCTGGTGAACAAGTGACACTGAGAAGCTGTAATCAATAGCTCCCTGTGCGTTTTTTCTTCTGGTCAAATGGTTCAGCACTACTGACAGCCCTGACACTTGGAACATGATGCTAAATCTTTATCAACAGCCATCTGGGTGAGTGGCAGAACAAGGCTGGGGCGGTCATTAACGCTCGTGGCAATCTGTGAATAAACTAACTCCTGGATAATGCGTTTGTTTAGGAAAAAGGCAGGGAAAAAACTCTCCCTGCACATGGGATCAATTGGCTCTGAACTGCATTTAGCAAATTCTGTGTGAGGACGGAGCAGAGTGGGGCTCTAGTTGTTATGAGTGTTCAGTTTGAGGCAAGGGAACCATCCCATCACATGGCTGATGGGATGGAGACCTCTTGAAACTTCCCAGTTTGTCAAATCTGGATCAGCCAGGCCACAGTGGAAACAGATGGGATATCACAGAATCACAGAATATGCTGGGTTGGAAGGGAGCCACAAGGATCATGGAGTCCAACTTTTAGCCCTGCACAGGACCATCCCCAAGAGTCACACCACGTTGTCACACCACAGTAAGAACCACACTCAGCAAAAAAGAATCCCGTGGTTTGCTCAAGTCATAGAATCCCAGACTAGTTTGTGTTGGAAGGGACCTTAAAGACCATCTAGTTACAACTCCCTGCTTTTTTTCTGCTATTTCCCAAAAGAAAATCCTGTGATGTGACCCAACATGGGTCCCAGGTTATCACCAGCCACCAAAGGAACGAAAGATACTAAGAATGAAAGATATCAGGAATGAAAAATATTAGGGAAAGGTTTTTCCTCCAGAGGGTGGTTGGGCACTGAACAGACTCCCCAGGGCAGTGGTCACAGTTCCAAGGCTGCCAGAGCTCAAGGAATGTTTGGACAGCGCTCTCAGGGACAGGGTGGGATTGTTGGAGCGTCCTGTACAGGAACAGGGGTTAGACTGGATGGTCCTTGTGGGTTCCTCCAACTCAGCATATTCTGTGATTCTATGAATGACCATACAACTAGTTCTATGTGCCTGCAACGTCAGACCCAAATTTCATAATCTTCTCATAGATGCTCCTACCAATCTCTGGTGTTCAAAACATTTTGGCTGGATAACATCCTTGACTTAGGACAGATTGATAGCAGCATCAGGTTGTGCCCTCAGCTGGGGTTGAGCCTAAGCAATGACACAATTAGAGAGGATACAAACCCAGCGTAGGCAGCTCTGTCTGCTGTTAACAGACTGCTGAAGATGTCTTATTTAAGGCACAGAACAGTCATTTAGGATGGCCTTGGACTAATCAGCCCAACATTCCCCATTTCCCATGAGCCTCTGTGATTTCTTTTTGATCCTCCTCTACCATTCTAATGAGATATTTAATTGAACTTTATGGGTTCCCTTTGAGGACCACAGACCTTGCAATCAATGTGAACTGCAGTAAACTCTGTGAAGTTTCTCTTGCAAAAGGTGAGCCCTACCCACCATGTCCCTGGCATAAACCGAGGCGAAGACTTCACCACCCTCAGCTGCTGCTGGCACCTGTTCCACCTTCTCATGAAGCTGAAGATCATCACATGAACTATGTGAACCAACCCAACTCCCACAGGAAACCATGTGGGATGTACACTACCAAAACCAAACACCAATTCTTGGATTTGTAGAAGAGAGAAAGGTATTTGGTGGAGAAAGTGAGATTTGCGATTTTATCAATGTGTCTGAGGGACAACACGATGTCAGCTCGGGGTTATTTTTGCTGTTACTACCATCCTTGTCAAATCAGGTTTATCACAGAATCAATCTACCACTAGCACTAGAGTGCTCCAAGCTCCATCCAATCTTGCCTTGGACATTTCCAGGGAGGGTCTGGGGTTTGGGCTACAGGTTTAGACCTCAGGTGGTTGTAGAAGAGCAGGGGCTGCTCACACACCTTTGACCTCCTGTGTCAGTTTTATATGCATCCTCTCAGCATTTTCTTTAATAAGGTTTGTATGGAGTGGAGTTGCAAATTGGGTTAGAAAATCTGTTTTCACACGAGTTGATGGCTTTATATACAGAAATAACGAAGGTGAGGGGGTTCTGCAGTGCCACATATTATTTTTACATGTCACCTCCTTCATAAAATCAACCTGTGTATTACGCAGTCAACCTGCACATTATGGCTCAGAGGTGAAGGACCATGGAAAGATTTCCTTGGGAAATATGAGGAACAATGCTCACACTGTAGTGCAAAAGGACCATGTGTGTGTTTGCACATGGAATATGGATGGAATTTCAGATTAACTCCAGGAGATGTGTAGTGATAAAAATGTGTTTTGTGATGGGCAGAGCTCTCATTACAGCACTGATTTATTATTATTTTTTAATCACCAGCCTTCTATGATGAAATATTGGGGTGTCATTATATTAACACAGCTCTTTTCCCCTAAAGCTATACATTATTATCTATACCACGTTTAAAAATCTTCTGCTGGGGACAGAAATCACTGCAGCCATAGTATGGGCTGGGAAATGGCAATAATAACCAGGACCCCATTTAAAAAAATTGCAGTAGCTTTGCTGTATATTTTCAGAACTATTTTCATCCTTCCTCACAGGGGAAAAAGCAGGAATTTTCACACCACAACCTGCTGTTACTGCTACTTTGGATGCTGCTGCTCCACTGCAGCCTGAGGGCAAAGCTGGGTACATTTCTAGGCGACAGCAATTACATCTCCTTTTGCACAACACTGGATTGTTATTCTTTGAGAACTGTTTCCTGTAGGTTTGCATTGGATTGCCTTATCTTAATGTACACCAGATTATATTGGAAAGCATTCCATCATATTAAAATAGTTTGTATTGTCAAGTACAATACCGTGTATTGACGAAACGCAGCTTTATGTTGCTTATATGAACTGGTTCATAGGGAAATCTGATGGATGCCTAAAATACCAGGGTGGGCTTCTTTATGGAGCTTGGGAGCTTAAAGCCACGAAGTGTTGCGTGAGTTTCCATGGCTGTGTGTTACCTATGTGGACCTGTAGGATACTCACAGACCTGGCCCATGGACAAACACTTGCAGTGTGTTTATCAGATGAGATATTGAGCTCTGAGTCCAACAAAACAGTTCATTAAACTGAACATGCCACCTGGGCTGCAGTGCTGGTGCCGAGCGACACAAGCTGCCACAAGTGAACTGTATCCCAAATATTAGGTAAAAGTGAATGATTTTATTAATGATTACTGCACACTTTATGCAAAATAGCAAACCTTAATACATCAGTACCTTGAGATGCTTCCTGTGATTAAAGGACTAAATGATAAGCATGAGAAATAAGTCATTAATCCACTTTCAGTGGAAGGTGTCCCTGACCATGGCAGGGGTTGGAATGAGATGGACTTTAAGGTCTGTTCCAATCCAGACTGTTCTGGGATTCTGTGATTCTATGAACTGCTGTGGGTTTAGATAACTGAATTGTTCCCAGATACATCCACCTGAGCCCCCAGACCCTCCAGTCCAGGATGGGGCTAGTCTGAACCCAGACACATCCAAAGACACTGACACAACACATCAACTTCACTGACACCAACCAGTGTGACTGAGGTGCACAAATACACCTGAAAAGCTAAGCCCAGAGAAATAAAAGGGAAAGACAATTACTGGGAAGCAGACAGAGATCAAGGGTTTTAACAAAATGTTTTTCCAAAATCCACAGGCCTGACCTAGAGTGCTACTTCCTCCAGCTGGTTCAAATTCAGGCAAATCACCTATGGAATCCCAGATTTGGGTTGGAAGGAACCTTAAAGATCATCTCATTCCACTCCCTGACATGGGCAAGGGACACCTTCCACTAGATCAGGTTGCTCCAAGCCCCATCCAACCTGGCCTTGTTTTCAGAACCATGCTCATGCCAGAGCGAATGGACTGCTGTTAACACAACCAAAACTGCTCATAACCTGCCAAATGAGGTCCATGTGGGGGATAAAAGACTTCCCTGACCTAAAAATATATAAGAAAGTTTGAGAACAACAACCTGTGTAGAGGCTGGTGAATGAAAGAAGTGTTTCTCTTTCCAACCTAACACCATAAATGGTGGGGAATAAATCACACTAAACTGGGTTGTGCATTATCGCTGATTAAAAACACTTACTGACCTTATTACTCATCGTAGACCAGTTTTCATAGCAGATAAATTTAATCTAATGACATTTAGTGCTCTAAATCCACCATATTCCAACAACTTTAGCTAGAAGTTGATGTGAACTCACCGGGTTTCTCCTCATGGCTGTCCCCACCGCTCTGGCTGCTCGGCTGTTCCCGGCCAGATCTGCCAACTCTTTGTAGGAAACAGCCTCTCCAAACTTCACATCATTCAACAGGGTCCACAGCACTTGTCTGGTGAAGGAATCTGCAAAGAACAAGGGAGCAGGAGCTGTTTGATTGTACGGCTGGAAAAATTAGGGTGAAACAGCTGAAAACCCCAACAAAATGTGAGTCTCAATAGCAGTTTTCTAATTTAAATTTAAACAGCCCCGATGCTCTGTCCTGTTATTGTGTCCTATATGACTACATTTAAATACATGATTATTAGAGAGAGCGCTCAGAGTAACTGATCACTATAAAAAAAGGATTTAAGGCTTTGATTTTCCTATATTTTTAATTTGCTTCAAGTACAATTATCCTGTTAACTCATACAATGTGTTTTTTTCCATTAAATTGGCAGAGTATAAATTAGCATAGAGTCAAATTAAAAGAGAAGAAATAGCTGGCTCTACCTATTCGACAAAAGCCTCGCATCTCCAGCTAATTTCCAACTTCAGCTGGGACTGGAGTCGCCCAGGAAGACGCCCTAGAGCCAATGGACTCTGTATTATCCTGGCTGACTGCATTTTATAGTCCAGACCCCCAAGCTACAGCTCAGCACTGCAGACATTGCCAAATGTAAGGACTAGCTGTGACCTTGAATCTACAGCACATCCTTAATGATACAGGGGAAAAAAAATATATAATGTATCTGCCATTATTTTAATTTTAATTCACCAGCAAATTGCTTCTAAGTGTTCCAATTGCTGGAATAATGAATAAGCAAATGCATTAGGAGCTGCTTTCTTCAGTATCTCAGGGTTTTACCCAAGCCAGGATTATTTTATAGAAGGGAAAGGGATAGCCATGTTTGGATTTTAGTTGGGTTGAACACCTCTTGTTCTTGGAAAAGCTTTGAAGACCTAACTAGTGAGTAACTTACGAAAGGAGCGAGCTGGTCACTAGAAAAGAAGGATAAAAGAGGAAAAAAAGGTGAGGAGACCTTTTCCCCCAGTTGAGAGTCTCAGCCTCCTACTCTGGCACAGAAACAAACTCATTAAAGACATTTTTTTTTTTAGTTGTCAAAAAACACACTGATGACATTACACAGGAAGGTAGAGAAATGTGATTTTGTTCTTAAAGGAAACCCATACGGTGTTATGTGTGTGTTAAATAATAAAAATCACTTCTTAACTGAAGGGAATGATAATCACTTCATTGAAAAAATCTGTTTAGTCTTTATTATAACATTAAGCAAATTAAACATCAGCATAATCCAGGTGATATGAGAAAAGGGTCATCAAAGAAATTAACTTTGTTGTTCATTAATTTACATGGATTAGTAGAGGGCAAAGAGATAGCAAATCTGCTCTAGTTTTTTATGATATAATTTCAAACTGTACACCATTTGTGGCAGTAGGGTGACTTTGGGGTTAATCAGACTGATTTGTCCTTTTAATTGCTTTCTATTCAAAGAAAATTCATTAGATAATGTTCTCTTCAAAATTCATGAATCAATTTAACTGAAGAAACCACATTAACAGCTTTGGGTTCATTAGCACAAGCAGTTGTGTTACTGGCTGATTGCTACGAGGGTTTCCTTAGGCAAACAGATTTTGTTTACTGTGATTCCTTCAGAAAGGTTTCTTTCAAATCAAATTGGTCCTTCTTATTTTTTTTAACCTTTTTAAGTCAGTGAGATGAGCGTTAACCCTGCTCAGGGGTCTCGGGGAGTTACTGCCTGATGTCATCTTTTAAATGACACACCGAGTCCAAAAAATCCCCCTTTTGCCCTCATTTTTGGCAGGTTGGAATGTGATGGGCCTGAAACTTTCTGGAACCTGTTGAAATCAGGAGAAATGGAGCAGAGTGCGGGAGGATGGGGCAGCTACAGAGCCCCCCAGCAGCAGCACCAACGTGCCAAGTGGCGCCCAAATTCCGGCCCAAATTCTAACACACTGACAGAGAGACAGAGATTATCCTCCTCTGACATGCAGGGGCACAGATTTTCCTCTTGCCAGAGCCACTGTACATTTTTCATGGGAGAATTTATCCAACCTCTGCTCCCCCATAAAACACTGGTGAAGTTTAGAGTTCAAAAGAATGAAATATTTAGCAATCATGCACATCATTTTGGAAATGTATCTGAAAACCCCATTTCATCCTGCGGGGAGAAAATGTATTAATTAGTTTAAGCAGCTCGAAGAGACAGTGCCAAATACTGTTATTAAACTGTCTGCAAGTGTGAGAGCCTGTGAGCACAACCTGCCCAAATGAGATGGCTGAACTTTCACCAGTTTTCACCATGTGCCAGCGTTTTATGCTGTTAAATATCGTTATAAAGTGCTGTAAAATCTGCACTTAAAAATTAACACACACAGATTCTCTCATTACATGAGAACACTTGGTACATCCATGAGCCCAGGATGCCCCCACTGTCCTGGAGACAGATGCCAGCAAATTCATGTCTGGACTGAATCACATCATAGGAATGTGAATATCAGAGGGTTTTCTCCTTCCTCTGCACATGGCTGTCCAAAAATATCCCCTCCAGGTGACCAGGTGAGCAGGCCTGACCTTACGAAGGAACACGTGTTACGGCCATCAGAGAGCAACCAGAGTTGCTAGACGCTATTTACCATCACAGTGATCAACAATTTGTCAGATTTGACATGAAAATGCACACTCCTCCAATTCCCACTGGCCTGAGGGATGGGGAAGAGAGAGACCTGTGACTGTGTTGGATTTCCAGGTCTCCTCAGCCCTGAGAACTCATTCCCACCTCCAACTGTGTGTCCATGGCCTCCAAAAGTAGTTGGGAGGGTTTTATTGAAGCACAGCATGGTTTGGGTTGTAAATGGCCTTAAAGCCCATTCAGTTCCACCCCCTGCCATGGGCAGGGACACCTTCCACTAGCCCAGGCTGTTCCAAGCCCCGTCCAACCTGGCCTTGGACACTCCCAGGAATGGGGCAGCCACAGCTTCTCTGGGCAACCTGTGCCAGGGCCTCAACCACCCACACAGGGAAGAGTATTTACAGACCAGTAATAAGCCCCAAAAGAAGGACTTATCATGAACCTGCTGATAGTGTCCAGGTACTCAGAGATCCCTCACACCTTAATTTTCCATATGAACATATTAAATCCATGTGGATGACAGAATAAAAATCAAGTTTACTTGAACATCAGCTCTACTGTAACTTTTAGCAGTTTAATTAAAGGTGGTAATTAGTCCAAAGAACTAAAATCATACACTTCTAACTAATAAACACAGAATTACAGACTGATTTGGGTTGGAAGGGACCTTAAAGACCACCCAGCTCCAATCCCCTGCCACGGGCAGGGACACCTTGCACAAGGTAATGTGTTTATATCCAATATCTTACAAGCATTTATGTTAAGTGTTAGTGAGGGGCTCAGCCCCAGGGATGAAGGATGGATGCGGGGAAGAGCAGTGAGACCAGTGTCAGTCCCTTCCTGCCCCTCTGCACCTCCTCACACAGTTCTTGGGGCAAGAAAGGTTCAAAAGACACACAGCCTGATTTTCCACCCTTTTAAATCCCTTTGATAAAGAAGAATTAAAGACAGACCAGTTTTTCCCTTCCCCTCAATGCTGATTGCTGGGAATGTTAGTTTTTGTTTGTTGTGTTGGTTTTTTGTTTGCTTTTTTTCCTCCTCATGTTTTTATTTGCTTGTTTTTCCCCAAGAGTTTTGCAAAGGCAAAGACAGTTATAAACACTCCCCCCTTCTCGCCAGCTTTTTCACAGCCTGCCTGGGGTACTGCACAGACAACTTTTCTGTTTGTTTTTTTCACTTACTGGTTTTCACTGTTATTACTATTAGTTAAAAAAAAATAAATCAAGCAGAACAGTTAAAAAATACACCAGTCTGCCGGCAAAACAGCAGTTCCCACTGCAGCAGCAGCTCCCACCTAATCTAGAAACCTCAGTTTGGCTCCTGGGCCTTGGAAGAACAGATTCATATTCAAATTTAAGAACTTTAACTGACAACAGGCAATGGTGTAAACAGTGAATACAAGCAAGAGCGCTGATTTTTAGCAATTTTGAGCCTTCTTTTTGTTATTAAGCAGGTCATTAAAGCCATATTAAACCTGTCAACTAACCTGCTACCGTACACTAGACTGAACTAACAAGTGGTATTAAAACATTCTGCTCTTGTTATGAGGCACTTCCCATCTCTGGAAGTGTCCAAGGCCAGACTGGATGGGGCTTGGAGCAACCTGGGATAGTGCAAGGTGTCCCTGTCCATGGCTGGGGGTTGGACTGGATGGTCCTTAAGGTCCCTCCAACTCAAACCAGTCTGAAACACCAGTCAAACCATGAAACCAGTCAAACTTAGGTGTTACCTTGTGCTCTCCCTGAGGTTCTGGTGTTCCCTTTCCTGTTCCCCATAAATGTGGGCTAGGGGAGCACTTTTAAACACTGTTATGTATTGCCTATGCACGTATGTCTGCAACTATCTGTACAAACATGCTGTATATCTATATCACTTAAGTGAAAAAATGGATCAAAATGCTTTCTTTTAATATTTTTATATATAATAATATATTTTAATAACTTTCAGGCTGGCTCGCACTGAGTGTAAGCTCTGTTAAAACCCAATTAACGGGAGCTGTTCCTGCTCTGCAGTTTAACACAGTTTTAAACGCAGTTCCCTTCAGACTGTTGAGGGGGTTGTGGGGCCAAATTCTATCCTTAGAAGCAAGGAACTCTCCCTGGACCTCATCCAGCAGTATTTCTGTAGGTTAAACCCTCTGGAAGTCAGTGGGTGTTTTACTCGAGTGGTAACTGATATTCTGACCCATTTTTTTTGCACAGTTGCCTTAATAGCAGTTTACCAAGCACTTGCAAGAGGAGATTTAATTTTAGAGCTGGTGGAGACAAGGAGTTGGATGCTCAGGACCAGCCCTTTACGTTCCCTGTCCATGGCACATTGCAGACTTTCCCAGATTCCCACTTCCTAACCCAAACCCAAGCAAGGCTTTACACAAACTCCTCAGCTTTATCAGCTTCACCTGAGCTAAATATTCACACCAGATCTGGAGAGCCACGACATCCCTAAGCAGGCTGAGGTTGAATTTTGGAGTCCGTGGACCGGGAAGATGGAGGAAATTGCAAAGCACTTGACAGGTCCCTCC
>NW_020884915.1:1394119-1419119 GCF_003945725.1 Corapipo altera
CTTGCCACTCAAAAAACTTTCATTCCAGGAGCAAATATTTTTGCTTTGTTTCAAATACATCAATTTTGGGAGAAGGAGATTGTGCAAAGTATGTAAAAGTAACCTTTTAACGACTTCATGAACATTTTTAACCCACACAGGAACTGCTATAGACATAAATACAAGAGACCTGCAGATCTGGGCAACTGAGAAACATCAACCAGCTCCTCATTCACTGCAAACTCAGCTTAACTTGTCGTATTTTATCATTGTTTCATGCCCTACAACACTCTCTCCTGTTCTGGAACAGGCACAGAATAGTCCTTCCAGAGACACCATGCACCAGCTTGGCTGCAATTTCTAAATTAAATTAAATTTCTATTTTTCCATCCAAGATAGAAATAAATGAGGGACTTCTCTCCATTTCACTTCGTCAGAGCTGGTACTCACCAAGAACTTCACCTGGACAGCTTCTAAATTCTCCTCATCAGCTGCAATTTGCAGACAGAGCTTGAGAACTGAACTCTGCTCTCATACAAAACCTCTACAAAAGGGCCAAGTGTGACAAAATGCCACCAGTAGCCATCATCTGACTTAAAACTGAGAAATTCCTGCTAGCTCACAATGAATGGAACTTCTGGTCACACCTCAACTCTCTTTTTTCCCATTTCTTGGAGTCCTTGTTTTTGCCTGGCTGATGCCAGGCCTGGGAAGGTCACTCCTCTCCCTCTCCAGAGAAAAAAACCCAAAAATTAAACTGAATTTACCTCAATTTGCATTGTTGGAAATCAAGAAAAACACAGCCTCCCATGTGCTGCTACAATCCAGTTCTTCTGACTTGTCCTGTTAATGAGACACAGAAACCTGCCCAGAGTTCCTAAATAAATCAGAGGAGATGCAGTTTCCTAATTACACTGGGATTTTGGATGGGAAGGCAGGACCATCTGGTTATAGTTAGACTGGAACAGGCAGGGAGGTTCTGCAGAAAACTTCCCAAGATTTATGGATACGCTGCACGTGTCATTGTGATATTAATGAACCCAAAACACAAGGTGAAGAGAAAGGATTCCATGCTCACACGTGGTGATAAAGTACACCCTCCAATTCATCCCTATAAATTAAGCTCACTAACATCAAAATTTCCAACTCATCACGATCTTTGGTTTGAGGTCTTGGCTCAGGATCATTAGTGGTAAAACTAAACCTGGGAGTCTCAGGGCTCCAACACACTCCTATGATGGAAAGGAAAGAAACAAAAAATACCCAGAGAGCTGGAGAGGGACTTTGGACAAGGGTCTGGAGAGACAGGACAAGGGGCAATGGCTTCCTACTGACAGAGAGCAGGGTTAGGTTGGATTTCAGGAAGGAATTCTTCCCTGTGAGGGTGGTGAGGCCCTGGTACAGGTTGCCCAGAGAAGCTGTGGCTGCTCCATCCCTAGAAGTGTCCCAGGCCAGGTTGGACGGGGCTTGGAGCAACCTGGGATAGCAGAAGGTGTCCCTGCCCATGGCAGAGGGTGAAATGAGATGATCTTTAAGGTCCCTTCCAACCCAAATCAGTCTGTGATTCTATGAAAGGAGAATAAATCCCTTGATTTTGACACATCACCTTGTGAAAAACTGATTCTGCAAACTGGAATTTATTACATTATCTCACAAGCACAGACATATTCCTCTATTAGACTACTACATCATGTACTATATATTTGCAATCAAACATATATATTTGGAACTAGAGGATCTTTAAGGTCTCTTCCAAACCAAATCATTCTACTGCCCCACAGCCCAGCAGAAACCACTTGTATTCCCCAAGAAGTACATCCAAAAACCAATTCTATATCCATCCATGAAATGGGGCAACACCAAGCCAGGTTATTTGGTAGAAAGGAAACATTATCTCCCTTCAAACCTGTCACAAACAACACTTTCCTCATGCTGGTTCACCACTGGATTATGTCAGCACAGGTATCCTGGTGTCCTCTGGGAAGGCTGATGGCAGAGGACCCAGGCCTTGCAGGGGAGGGAGGCTGGGAAGCACCAGCATCTCTCCTTTAGTTTTCCTTGCTTCACTCATAATTGCTTTTTCTCTACAATTCCACTTAGAATTACGCCAATGAGGTGTTTTTGCTGTTTCATTTTTCAGCACGGCCCCAAATATCCACTCCCAAATGCCTCTGGAGCAAGAAATCTGCACCCCCAGTTGCTTTGTGAAGATCCTGTTGCCAAAGATAACCTGCCCTAGAAAATTAATATATGACATATGCAATGCAAATGTGCTTTACTACGTGAACAAAGTGTGAGATCTTTGCTGGGCTAAAATAGGAACAGCAAACTCTTTAGTTTTCTCTAAGTTTCTTCGTAAATGTGCATGTTCAAAATAATACTTTTAAATTGCTTAAATGCAAAAAAAATGGAACTATTTGCTTACTGCACACAAATGAAAACAGTATCAAAGCACTGATTATTTTTTTTGTTTGTATTAATTCATTATTGAATTACAATTACTTAATGTATGAACGTAACACATACATAGCACTTTCCAAACACTAATTCACAGATGATGCAACATCCTTCCAAGAATGCAGCAGCAGCAAATAATTCCCAGAATCTTCTGGCTTCAATCTCAAAGTGTGTTTTTTTTTTTTCTTTTTCTTTCTTTCTTTTTTTTTTTTTTTTTAAGGAGTATTTAAGCAACTACCAAAACAACTGGGAAGAGGTGAAGTGTGACTCCATGAAGTCACTCAGCCTCTTGACTGATACTGGTGCCATCACACAGCTCTGCTTAAATGAACTGCAACTGGAATCCCCGAGATCCAAATTATTTAAACAGACATCCTGGAAGCAAACAGAGGAGAAGTCCTACCAGTGACCCCTGATGGGATTTCAGAGATTAGAGGTTGCTCAATTAACAGGCAGCCCTAAAATCAGTTTGGAGGAAGTTCTCACAGGTAACCTGCCAGGAGAGGAGAGTCTGCAAAAGCACAGACAGAAATTTGGGTTATTTGGGGTGTGAGAAGCAGCTGGGGTTGGGGAAACACCCCTGTCCTGCACCTCTTAAAGAATTATTTGATTTTCCAAAGCTTCTAAAGAATATTACAGGGATTTTAATAAGTTGAGACGTTTAATAATCACAAATTTGATGATCCTTGTGGGTCCCTTCCAACTCAGAATATTCAGTGATTCTGTGATTTACCTTATCTAACAGCCATACTTTTTAAAGAAATTCTGCAGTATCAGGAAAATCCTTCTCGTGCTTTGCAAGCTGCCACAAAAAAGAGGTTGTTCCTCATCCCGTGCCCTCCTGCCAAACCCAATGAAGTCAGCACAGGCACAACATGTTTATACAACATTAAGGGTTCACGTTAAGCTGAAAGCAAGGAGGAAATTTGACTTTCAGATTGACAAATGAAGAGTGCCCGCGTATCCTGGTGTCTGCAAAAAAGGAGACCGTTGTGTTCTGGCCCACGCAAAGCCGTGTGCGAATCCTTAACAAACCCTCCTCCCTGGAAGGATGGTCAGAGCTAAGGTCACAGCACCCTCCATCTGCATTTCAGATCTTGACTTTTGTTGGCTTTACTATTTCTTTTGGCATTAAATATGAATGATGTTCCCCGAAACATTTGGAACATTAATTATAAGGAAATCAACATATGGAAACGTACGGCTCCGGTCATTGTTCACCTACGGAACGACAACCAGGAGCTTCCAGCAAAGTGCTAAAATTTAAAAGGGCCATATTCATTCATGTATTGGTCCAAGCTGCAGCACTATGAAGTACATCAAAAGGTGTTAATGGTTTCAATATTTATCTGCTGCAGGGAAGCACTCTAAAAAGAAGACAGAAAAAAATTCCTGCTAATGGCTGTGTCTCTCCATTAAAATGAAAAGCTTAATGCATCTTATAATCAGAGGACAATTTGCAAATCATTAAGAGAAATGTAAAATTCCATTAAAATACAAATCAAGAGTCCCTCACTGGACTAATAATCTTTTTGATATTATTTTGCATTCCACTATTTCTGTTCCCAATATCCAGGCACCACAAATGATCAGTTCTTGAACATGCTATTTACCACAGCCTACTTCTTTAACGAGAGACTGAGAGAAGTATAATCTGCTATTCAGAGCAGGTACTAATGAAGAATTCCATATATTCTGAAATTTAATTAAAACCCCAAAGATTTCAAATTAGATGCAATTTGAAATGCCTGGGGCAGAAATACATGCACTTGCGTGGCAAGGGTATCACGCTGAAAGTTGATACCGTAATTGGTCTTGATGTATTTTTGTGTTGCCAGGCTGAAGCACAGAACTCATAACCATATAAAAATTCTCTGTAGATTACCTGCTCATTGAAAATGCCATCACTCAGGTAGTTCTCTACTAAATTACCATGCTACTAAAATGCACAAAGTGATTCGAAGAGAAGAGTGGCACAGCTGGTCGACGCTGCCAATGAGTTATGCATGCGTCGACGCTGCCTTTTTTCTTAGTAAAATATGCTCAGTTGAATATTAAAATATAATTGGCATTCAACCTAAGTAGCTTAAACCATTTTGTTATCTTCTTTTAAACCGATTTGGCTCCTCCACAGTTATTTTCAAGGATGCGATTCCCAAACTAATGACACCATCACATTCAGCTCGATTTGTACTATTTTACATTTGTCATAAATAGGGACAATTTCTACAGCCTTCTAGGGATGTCCTTTAATACTGGCTCCTCTTGAACATCAAAGGCCCAATTCATGGGGAAAAAAGAAAGAAAGGGAAAAAAGGAGTGTGCCATTTATGTTGTTCTTGCATATTTTATTCAGAGAAGAGTGCAGGATGCAAATTTCAAGTGAAAAGTGTGTTTTTACACTTAAGTAAGTCCTTGTTTTTCCCAGCAAATAAACTGGTCAGGACATGTGGCAAAACATCTTGGAAATGGGTCAGAAAGGGGCAACCTTAGGTCAAGCAGCAGCAAAATATCTATATTACGAATTTTCTTCCCCTCAGAGGAATTTATCTATGTGTCCTTAACATAAAGGCTGTTGGAAATGCCACTATATTGTTATTTTCTGAAAAAAAATTAACAACATTACTTAGAAACAAGGTGCTCACCATAGTAACAGTCCCATTAAGCACATTTGAAACACTAAACAGGTTAAATGTATGAGTATTGATAATATTTCCCATCAATAAGGGGTTTTAAGGTAACTTGCTGAAACTTCATTAATAAAATGGGTGTGGGAGGCTGTATTTATAAAATCCTTTCCTTTTATCTTGATTGCATGGGGTTTTATTAAGGAGGGGTGTAAAGGTTACGTGGGGTTGCATGTGTGGCAAGCAAGCCAACAAATCAAAGGAAAAATGAATTAAATTAAACTTATTCCTCACAGGTCTGCAATGAGAGCAGGTTGTGAGGTCTGGGTGAAGATGATGAACGCATGACTCTGGATACCAAAAGTAATTTTCCTACACTGGTGGGTTTTTTCCACCTTCAATTCTTACCTTTTTATCTAAATCTCACATACAAGCAGCAATGTCAAAAGTTACCGGGTTGGTCAAAATGTTTCTTAGCTCAGGGTCAACTGATTCCTTGTATTTCACGGGGAGAAAAAGGATCTTATTTTGAACAAATTCACTTTATAAAAAAGCATCATGTGCACGTGGCTTTTACAGCTGCAGTGAAACTGATCCCACTGCAGATACATGTAAAGACACAGATCATAGAATTATGGAATGGTTTGGGCTGGAAGGGACCTAAAGGATCACCTTGTCCCTGCCACAGAATCCCAGAACAGTTTGGGTTAAAGCCCATCTCCTTCCACCCCCTGCCATGGGCAGGGACCTTCCACTATCCCAGGTTGCTCCAAGCCCTGTCCAACCTGGCCTCGGACACTTCCAGGGATGGGGCAGCCACAGTTTCTCTGGGAAATCCAATCCACTCCCTCACCACTCTCATAGGAAAGAATTTCTTCCCAATATCCCACCATCAAAACATAAACCCTTCCTTTCTAAACATAAGCCTGGTTTTGGAATAATTTCAATATCCATATCTCTGCAGTTGTTTCAGAGTCACCATGACTTGCTCCAATATCCCCAAATTCTCTGGGAACAAGTAAAAATGTTGCATTTTATAGATGAACATTACACTCTTACCTAAAAAACTCCATTTAGATTCCATTTTTTTATTCTAACTTTGGTCAGTCTGTAAGTAACATAAAGAAAGGATTATCCTACTGAAAATAATTAATTTTAAAATTAATTTTTTAAAATAAGTGATCCTTTCACTGCCTTCACCATGACAAGACAGATACATGGATCTCCCCACCCCTATTTCTCTTTTAAGGTCACACTTTAGGTGATAGTTACCCTACAAGGCTCCATCAAAGGCCCATGAACATCTGCAATCAGAATATTTGCACCTAAGAAGGCCTGCATTGTCCTAAATGGCTCATATTTGGCAGAAAATTTATCCTATGAACAGTGAACTCTAATTAAAAGATACACTTAAAACCACACAAGCTTCCACTAAAAATTATGGGAATTTTGCTCTGAATTCAACAGGAATTAGGTCAGGAATTTTGTAAATATTTTTGTCCTGAGTGCATTAGTATTGATTTTTTGTTTAGTTTTTGTTTTAAAAAACATATAGTTGATAGAAAGCAATGGGCCAACTGAGTTGGAAAAAGAATATGAGATATAAAAGTAACTGGGCTAGTCTGGGGTTTTGTTGTTTCCATTTCTGAAGGTTGGGGAAGATTGATTTCTGTTTGCAGAAAACTGTAGGAAAGTATTGGATTGTAAAAATCCATTAAATATCTTGCAAAACAGTGACTTTCTCCTTATCAAAACTCTTCTCACATGAAATGCTAATAAAAGAAGATGCCAGTCTCTGGAATTTGAATTTTGAGTTGGCAGACAGAAATATGAAAGCTTGTCATCTCTTTGCACTTGAATCTGCCATGTCCAGATATGTGAAGTACGAACCTTTTTGAGCAGATTATTTCATATTTAACGTTTTATAAAAGCCTAAATGGAAATGTATTTGCATGTCTGATGAAGCTGCAGGGTTGAGAAAGGGAAAGGCAGGAACATTTCTCAACTCTTTTTTTCTTTAGTGAATTGGATCTCTACTAAAAAAATAAGAGAATTTCAGAAATTGCAGCATAAATCAATGGTAAAAATGACATCTGGGATCTGTATAGGGAAAGGCAAGTCTTGCATCCTCCTCAGCAGGTGACTCAACAATGTAGCTTAAGAACAACATAGATATAAAAAATATAGAGTCATAGAATCCCAGAATGGTTTGGGATGGAAGGGACCTTAAAGTCCATCTCATTCCACCCCCTGCCATGGGCAGGGCCACCTTCCACTAGCCCAGGTTGCTCCAAGCCCCGTCCAACCTGGCCTTGGACACTTTCAGGGATGGGGCAGCCACAGCTTCTCTGAGCAACCTGTGCCAGGGTCTCCCAACCCTCCCAGCCAAGAATTCCTTCCCAATATCCCATCTAACCCTGTCCTCTGGCAGTTTACACAACTTGGTGGATTCCCACTTTCTCAGCTGAATTTATTGAATTTTTCATTTTTACTGGAAATGATGGAACTATGGAGAGATGATACAGGGACATGGTTCCTGGTCTCTCTGTAGTCTCAGTTTGATGATTTTCCTATTGGGGATGGTTGAGATCTGACATCCCTGAGCACTCTCCAGCTACTCCTATTTTTCTGATCAGTTTTTTTCATACCTTCTCCCCTTTGAGCCTTGGACCTTCCCCCCTCTGCTTCTTCATTCTTGTCTTCTAAAGAATGACATTTTACCAGGCATTTCTTTCCCACTGAACGTGAGCACAGAGTTCCTACACTATTATCCATAAACTGGCACCTGAGGCTTCAAACTTTCCAGCTTTACTTGACAATATCTCAACAAAGTCAATGATTCTTCTTATTTTTTTTTTTTTAAACTCTAATTTAAAGCAGGGGAAAGGAGATCTGTATTCATTTGAATAATGTAAATGCTTTTCTTATTTAAGTAATTTTCATATATAGAAAAGTTCTTTGGCTAAATTGTGTGTGAGAAAAATTTACTCTCAGGATACAGGGCACACTGCAATTAGGGTGAGTAGCCATTAAAATCTCTTAAAACATAAGTATTTAAAACAATAAACTTTTTAAACATAAGCATTCAGTGAGTGTTCAATTTATCATTTTAGAAGTACACAAATTACCAGCCCCACAATTCTGTGATTTGAGCATTCCAATAACAAAAAAAAAGAATAAAAAAATGCTTTGGTCTTTGCTGAGTTACAGTCAGAAAACACAAAAAAATCTCCTTTTCTTTCTTAATTTGCTGCAGGCATTGTTTTTTTTTTTTTTTAATAGTTTAGAATATGCAAAGCCAGTAAAAGAAAGGTGCTACTATGTGCTCCTCCAGGAAGGGTGAAGAGTAATCAAGATGCAGTTAGGGAAGAATTTTCTCCATGGATGTTTTCCAGAGGGACAGATCCCACAGCCCTACAAACCTAGGGAGCACGGATGAGCAGCACTGGGGTGATGGACAAGTCCAACTCCGTGGAGGTGACACCAGAAAATGAAGTGTTTTCAGCCCATAACTGGTGTTTGACTGTGTTCACTGTCCTTTGCAAGGGGCTGTGGCAGTTCACCAACCCACACTGCTCTCCTGTTTGAAAGTCTGAACCAGGAGGTTCCCAGGAAATCACAGGGTAATTATTGATTACAGGCCTGGGAACGTCATTTTGGAGGGAGAACGGAGGTGCTTCCAGTTTCTTTGAAGACTGTCTGCTCCTATGATGCATGAGATGTTTCATCAATATCCCCTCTTGGATGAATAACATTACATCGTGAACGGGAAATTTCAGCTACTAATGGGGCTCATCCCTCTGCCCTCCATCCTCAGGCTGCTCCTCCTGGATCTTTTTGCACAGCTTTTCTCTGCCTTTGGCTTGCAAGACACAGATGAACACAGAACCAAGGAATGGTCTGGGTTACAAGGGACCTTAAAGACCATCATGTTCCTGCCATGGGCAGGGACACCTACCACTAGCCCAGGTTGCTCCTGTCCAATCTGGCCTTGGATACTTCCAGGAATGGGGCAGCCACAGCTTCTCTGGGTAAACCTGTGCCAGGGCCTCACCACCCTCACAGGGAAGAATTTCTTCCCAATATCCAATCTAAATTGCCCCGCCTTCAGTTTAAAACCATTAGTGCCCTAATGCCACTTCCAGACCTGCCAAGCCGTACTCCCTCACATTGACATAGGAATTCTCAGCTCATTTGAAGGAACAGGGGGACAGAGCTGGTCTGAGGGATAGGCTCAGTTTTACTTCAGGCCTAGACCCTTGGTACAAGGACCTGATGGGAGAACTCCACCCTTAGGAACATAAAAACATGGCTCTCACCCTTTGAGGACAGTGGCACAGCACCGCACGGCACACAAGGAGCAGAAGCCCAGGGCTGCTGCTTGTCACAGGGCAAAAGAAAACTCTCGTGTGTCTCCAATTTCCTCTGCTCTTGCTGCTCTAATGAGCCATCTGGTCTGCAAACACACACCCGCTCCCTGGTGCTGTGGCCACGCTCCTGGTGACCGCAGCCATCCCCATTGGAAACCACCAGTAAAGGAATGTCAGGGAATTCAGGACTGGTCAATTCACCACTGCCTTCCCCGTGTCACCAACCCACAAATCAACCAATCCATGCACAGGCTTCAAAATAATCACAGCATCCATTGTTCTTCCTCATATAAAAAGGGAGATAACGACCAGGATACATTAAGACCAATTAAACATTTCCCATTAGGAATATTTGGGGTTTTTTTCTGAGGTGTCCCCCTCAGAGAAGTAGGAAAACCTTATTTTTCTTTACTTAATGAAATTCCATATTGAGCACTGGTCATGACACAGGTTGTTGAAAATTCCAGATTTTCAATTACATTTAAAAAATAAATATATTGGCTGCATAGACAAAACTGGACAACCAGTAAGCTGAGAACTTCTGGAGGTGTTGGGAAATCAACTTCAAACTTCTTGCTCTCTCCAACTCCCTGACAGGAGGGTGGAGCCAGGTGGGGGTCAGGCTCTGCTCCCAGGGAACAAGGGACAGGACAAGAGGAAACAGCCTCAAGTTGTGCCAGGGGAGCTTTAGATTGGAGATTAAGGAAAATTCCTTCATGGAAAAGGTTGTCCAGCCCTGGCACAGCTGCCCAGGGCAGTGGTGGAGTCACCATTCCAAGAAGTGTTCAGAACTCATGTGGACATGGGTTAGTGGTGAACATGGTGGTGGTGCTGGGTTGATGGTTGGAGTACTTTTAAGCGTGTTTTCCCCTTTTAACAGCAAATTAGAAAATTAAAGGCACCTTAGAAAAATTTAAGACATAGAACGAACCACTGAAACAGCAAATATAGAATTTTTATAGAATTTTTTAATAGAGCAAATATAAAGTAGAGTAACTCTAATTTCTGAATTTGCCGATCTCTCTGCTCTTGCTATCTTAGAGGTGACTGTCATGATTTTTCTATCCACAAGAAACTACGTCCTAACAGCTAAAAAAAATCAACCTAATGCAGCTGCAGAGAACTGACCATGAATTGTGAAATACTTCATCACAAAGCACTTCACACTTTTTTTGTTAAATGAGGAACCTCTTCAGTGTGTTTGATGTGAGCAAAAACTTCCTGTCCTTGGGTGATGTTAGTACAGAAATATAAAATAAAATTTGATATAAGCACTGATTAGAAAGAAATCAGTCAGTGCTGATCACTTTAGGATGGAACTGAAATCACCAAATATCAAAGAACCACACTGTAAATGGTTATATTTACAGGGAAAGGGGGGAAAAGAAGGGTCAAAGGTTTCAATGATCACAGAATGACAGAAGCTGAGACTGGTTTGGGTTGGAAGGGACCTTAAAGCTCATCCAGTTCCAGCCCCTGCCATGGGCAGGGACACCTTCCACTATTCCAGGTTGCTCAGGGCCCCATGAGTCACTGAAGAGCTGCTGATGAACGGAGATGTAAGAAAAGCAATATGATGAGAAAAAGCCTTCTTGGCTTTGGATCCTCATGATCTCACTTATGTTTATTCTGCATTTTTAAGTGCCTGGAGAAATGAGTAGGCACTTTCAAATGTAAATGTGAAAAAGTAAATAAATACCAAATTCTTAATTTAGCAGAACTGCAATTCTGACGTACAGATAAACTGAAATGCAACCCATCATAATTCGATTTTTACCTTACCTTTCTCCTAAATAACTTTTAAAACGAGTTTTTACAAATTTTTGACATCTATTTCCACATTCCTTCCAATACAGTTTTTTTTTTCTATTTCATGAAAGCATTACTAGGAGAAAACAAGAGAAGAACAGAAATGCTCTCACATCGTTGTGATTTGAGCCAATTAATTCTTCATTAGTGTTTCCATTACGTCCATGCCTTCCCCCAGTAAAACACACACACCTGGTCCCAGTCCAAGAACAAATAACTGAACTAAATTAAAAAAACCTGAACCTGCACATGTTAAAATGAGAAAATTGCCCTCCAGCCCCTCCCCAGCACCCAAATTGTGCTGCAGGTGGTCAAACCTCATGAGGACCAGCCTGGACAGTGGGACCACCAGTCTCATCCCTCACAAAGCCACAGGTGCTGCAGAGACCTGGTGTTGATGCTCATGACCACCATTCACATTCCATCCCAACCCTGCTGCAGCTTTTGGCTGGGTTGTGTTTTTGGGTAGCGATGAAGAGCTTTCCCTCCACCCCCCTGAATTCAAGGGTGATGATTTCTTTCCCTCTAGATGCTTCCTATTAACAATGATACTTATTTTTCCAGTGTTGCCTGCACAGGAAGGTTGTTGGGATGAACCAAAGTCTCCTACAAAGTCAAGTCAAACCTCTCAGGGCTAAACCCCAAACCAGCAACTAAAACAGCAACAGCAGTGCTTAGACCAAGGAATTTCATTCACCAAGCTAAAAAGAATTCAGTTAGCCCATTTAGGAAAATTAATGAAAGTAAAAGCTTTACTTTAAATGTTTTATAATCTTCTGGTGGATAATCTGGGAAGCAGAATTCCCCTGATGTTCAGAGATGGAAGGAGAAGCAGCAGTAACTATTTCCCACCCGGCTTTGCCCGTTTTCACTTTCACCCCAATGCTAAAGTTTTCACAATATGGCACTTCATTTCATCCCAGCTAATAAAAAATTCCTCAGTACCATCTTGGAATTTGGAAAATTCCTCACACTGAGGAATTTTCATACCAGGGAAGAGAAAGTACAGAAGATCCTCATGAAAACAAAGGTGTTGTGCAAAGCTCATGAAAAGTGAGAATCCCTTATTCACTGGGAAATGATGACATTCATGGGCAGACAAAAAGACACTGCAAAAATCAGACTTCTCAGATAATCATTACTAATAATCAAGTGATTGATTTCTGTTATGAGGTCTTGGGGAACACAGACAGTAAACGGGGGATGGTAAGGAGGATTTTTTTCTCAGGTCCCATTTTTATCTAAATACATAAACAGAACAACTTCTTGGTAAAAATTGTTTTGTTAAAAAATACCAACACATTTTTTACAATAACTTTGAGGAATAAAACCACAGCTACCTTATGCAACTTATCACTGACTGCTTCTATGGCCCATATTTATTGAGATGAACACAGAACCATAGAATCACAAAATTGTATGGGTTGGAAAAGCCCTCTTAGACTATCAAGTCCAACCATCCACCAGCACTGCCAAGACCACCACTAAACCATGTCCCCAAGTGCCACATCCACATGGCTTTTAAATCCCTCCATGGATGGTGATTCCACCACTGCCCTGGGCAGCTGTGCCAGGGCTGGACAAACTTTTCCATGAAGGAATTTTCCTGAATATTCAACGTAAATCTCTCCTGGCACAACTTGAGGATGTTTCCCCTTGTCCCGTGCCTCGTTCCCTGGGAGCAGAGCCCGATCCCCACCCAGCTCCACCCTCCTGTCAGGGAGTTGCAGAAAGCAATGTCAAAGCCTCAATCCCCCTTTTGGTGATCAAAAGCTACTTTAAGTGAACAACCCTGTCACTGAGAAGCTCACAACCCTTTAGATGTGTTCATATTCCAACCTTTCAAGCAGCACATGTCAACAGCTGAACCACATCATTTTTATTGCTGCTGACCAAGAATGACGGACATGGGAGATAGCACTCCTGGATGATGGGAGCAGGGAGGGGATGGGTGTCCCGTGGCACTGACCTTGCTGGAGCAGTGGGTGGTGGAAGGATGGCACGGGAAGGTTTGCCAGGGTGGCTGGCTCACAGAAATAAGCTCTCAGCCAGGCCGTGCACTGTTCCAGTGGCTCTGGCATCTCCTCCGCTCCCTCACACACTTCACAGGCAGCCGAGGCCTCTGCCCTGATGGGAGAGACAGAAATGAAAAATTACAATGATAAAAATTGCAACCTGGTCTAGTGGAAGGTGTCCCTACCCACAGCAAGGGGGTGGAATGAGACAGTCTTGAAGGTCCCTTCCAACCCAAACTGTTCCGGGATTCTGTGAAAAAACTGAATGTGCACATTCTGTATATCAGCAGAATAAAAACATCAGAACATTTATTCTGGAGTTAGACTCCAGCTATTTTCTGTTCAGATAAAGGTGACAGGATTCCTCATAGCAGTAACAAAAATGCACACTCATCACCTCTAGAAATGTAACAATGACACAACTTTAGGTGCAGCTGTAAAAAAATCCATGGAAGATCGGCATGAAGAAAACGCTGTGTGTGAATAGGAAATGTCAGAGAACAAGAAGACCACCCAAACCCACGGTGGATGACACATCCTTGTGCTTCCGTGGAGGCTCCTCCTCCATGTCCCCCAAGGGCACAGTCCCTTCTCCCCAGGGACTATCCCTGGGGAAAGGAGGAAAGGAAGCAGCTTTCTGCCGCTCCCATGCCTTCCTCTGCTTTGCTTCCTTCCAGCAACGTGGCAGGTCTCTGCTTTCCTCCCCTGATTGAATTGGAAGGAAGCAATTGAGAATTCATTTGATTTTCAATGGCAGCTCCTGCTTGCAGGGTCTGAAGAGCAAAGCAAGCGAACAGAAAGCACCTGTAAATAAAAATGTGCTTCTTCCCTTGTTCCTTTTTGCTTCTTCTCCTCTGGAGGAGCAATGTGTGTATGAGAGCGATGAAAATGTGAACACTGGATTTGCACATATCCAGCTGCGTTTCCCAACCTGCATATTTTCAGGGATGCAAAGCAGTGCTGGGAAAGGGGTGGTGATGCTCTCCTGGTGCTTCCAAGGCTGTGATGTGGTGGGGATCTCTCCAAACTGCAGGATTTCAAGGTACCAACAAACAAATAGCCCATTAGTAATGCACCTCTGGGAAGTGATGGAGACAACACCAAGGGTGATGGCCAAAACAGCAATCCCTGTCAATAATCTCCTCATATCCAGAACCTTCAGCACCACTGATGAGCCATCCAAAGGTTTTCTGATTATTGCAGCTTTTTTTTCCCAGGTGGAGCCAGAAGTTCCTCAACAGCAGAGCCTTCTGATGAGAGGCTGGATGTGACACAAAGCAGGAGAAAGGAGAGAATTGTAGAAACATCAAAATAGATGTGAACCTGAGACAATGGAAAAGAGAGGAATTGTGCCACCCAGTTGTGGGGAAAGAGCAAACCACACCCAGTTCCCAGCACACTGCGAGGGAGTGACAGTATTTTGTGAGATCCCTCCGAGGAAAAAGCTAAAGCAAATGAAACGAGTGATGTTCCAGTAATGGCATCAAAGGCACTGGCTCTGCCTTTGCCACAAGGCACCTCTGCGAAGAGACTGAGCATCTTCCCACTCCTGATGCACAACAGCCCGTGGAGCCGGAGCGACAGGATGTCGGCGGGAGCAGCGGCAGCCCCAGCGCTGCCTCCGGACAGGATAAATGATGTGCTGGCAGGAGCTGGGTCAGGGCCGCTCTCAGAAGCGAAGCCCTCACTTGCCTGGTGCCTGATCAAACGGCCCTGCCCTGTCTCCCAGCCCCAACTCACTTTCTGATTAATTGTTAACCACGTAATTACTGATGAGGAAGTGGCAGACAACAGGAGGGACACAGAGATGGACAATTAAAACACTCTGGTCACATCAGAATCCGTGGTTTGGAGCAGAGGCAAAACAACACAGAAGAATCAGATTTGGATTCAGTTTGTTGGGAATTAAGTGTACTTTTATTTCTCCTTTTCCATTTATTTATCAAATTAATGCTTTCGATTTTTCTTTTTGTGTGTGAAGTAGGACAAAATTGCTTTATAAATCTGATGTCTAAAGCTTATGTTATTTTTCTAATTAATAATCTTTCTCCTAAAAAAAAAAAAAAAAGTATGAGAATCCAAGCATCCAAGCATAAATTTTTTTACATGAAACCCCCCAATATGGACTCAAACCAAGCTTCTAGCACAAGGGATAATCCGTTATTCCACACAGATACAACACAGCAAAATATGGCTCCGTTTTACCATGGATTGCTGGAACTACGACAAAATAATAATGACAGAATATAATGATAACGCCTCTGAAACCTCCACGAGAAGTTGGGAGACTTTTCTGCTCCATTTATCCAGAAGAACATGGAAAGCGCTCAAAACTACAGTCGCCTTATGTTTTTCACATCATCTTGTTTCACATTCTCAGGAGTCTGGAAATGATTTGGACTATAATGTCATCATAAAACTGAACGACTCCATCTCCTTGGAGCTCTGCGAGCAGCAGCCCCAGGAGCTGCCAGACAGGGACCAACCTAACAGGTCCAAAATAACGTCATTCACCCCCAAATCAGGCAGGCAGCAGCTTTGGGGAGACTCTGGGAGCCCCTTCCAGTGCCTAAAAGTACCCAGAGAGCTGGAGAGGGACTTGGGACAAGGGCCTGGAGAAATAAGACAAGAGGGAATGGCTTCCCAGTGCCAGAGAACAGGGTTAGATGGGATACTGGGAAGGAATTCTTGGCTATGAGGGTGGTGAGGCCCTGGCACAGGTTGCTCAGAGAAGCTGTGGCTGCCCCATCCCTGGAAGTGTTCCAGGCCAGGTTGGACGGGGCTTGGAGCAACCTGGTCCAGTGGAAGGTATCCCTGCCCATGGCAAGGGGTGGGACTGGATGGGCTTTAAGATCCCTTCCAACTCAGACAATCACACACACATTCCTCACTTCTATCGGGTGTTCCCTGTAGAAGTGCTGCTTGGATAAAACTTTTTTTTTTTTAATTTTTTTTTTTAATTACTGGTTTTAAAAGCAGTGCCCTATCACTGCTGAACATCTCCAGATGTTTCTGGTGGGACCATTCTCCCAGCAGTTCAACACCAGACACTTTCCCAACACCTGCCAGCTCCATGGCCACCTCCACCTCAGCCAAGAAAGCGAACCCTTTGCACAGTGAAAATGAATTTCCTTCCAAGAATGCACTGACTCCTTTTCCTATAGGATACAAATTCCACTTGCCAACATACACACCAAGAGCTTCAAATTGGCAGGGAGTTAAAAAAAATAAAACCCCCTCATATTAATTTTGCTTGGCTAGAGATGGTAACAGCTATTCCTGGGAATTTGACAGCATTAATAAAGAAAAAGAACCAACATAGCTTATGCATGGGTGTCTTCTGCTGGCCCTCCTCCCACTCCTGCCCCTCCTCCCCCTTCTGCCCTTCCCTCCTCCCCTTTCCCATTCCAAACCTGAATAGCAGGACTCCTACAAAAGGCATTAAAAATCCAACTGAAAACACCAGCTGCCTTTTAAAGGATTTTCTCAGGCTTCAAAGCCGTTTCTTGGTCCAACTAAACCACACATTTGTTTGAAAAGCAACGTCAAAGTGGCCTCAAAACAGGAAAAGGGAGCAGATGAGTTACATAATGGGAAATTTTCCCCCTTGTAGGAAATTCCTCTGCTCAATATTAGACTTCTTGGAAGGTTTCTGAACACTCCATCCATGGATTTTCAAGAATCTCTACTGGAGATCTACTGGGGGTGAATGACGGTCAGGAAAAAGTTCAAAATTAGGGAAAAATACCCATCTAAGAGTCATATTAACTACTTGTGCCTAAATTTTAGCAATGAATAAGAAAAAGGAGCCCTTCTTAATGTCCTGCCCTTGGTGATCCCCAAGGAAAGGACCTGTTCTTGGTCACAGAGGCACCAACACACAGGGTGGAAGCCAAAGTGGCTACTCATTATATTTTACCTATAGGAAGCTCAAGTCTTAAACCTTCAACAAGATATAATTTTATACAGGAAAATAAAATCAGCATATTCATCTAAAGAGAAAAAGAACAAAAAACAGAATATACAAAAAATCCACCTGCTTTACTTTTGCCCCCAAAGAATATTATTTTCTTTCCTTAAATACCAACACCTTTTTCTCAAATGGGGCTAGAATGATTCCATAAATAAAGAATGGGAAGGATTTATTTAAAATGCACCAGTCTTATTTAAATCACTTCCACTTTCATCAGAGACTGTCACTGCACTTATTAGTGAATTATGTTGGGTGCTGCCTGACCTCTCAAAAAATTCAAAGAGAAGGTTTTTGTATTTTCACCTGGTCAACAAGTAATCACTGCTGTAAGGTTTTAGTTTGTATGTATTTTATTTAATTATGTTATTATTCTATTTTATTGCACTATTTTATATTTTATTTTACATTTTTTACTTTATTTTATTTTATTTAACACAGAATTCTTTTGTTTGCATTAACATGGCAGCCTCTAACATGTCAGCAGTGAGTTACATGTCTGTCTTAACTTGTTGGTTAATGCAAATAAATTGGTTAAATGGATGTTCAGCTGCTCATGACCGACTCACCTTAACAGCTTTACAGCGTGATGCTTTAATTAAAACTCCAAACTCCTCCAACAGAAAAAAAAAAAAAAGCTTGTTTTAAGCTATAAAAAGACATCTAAAATACACATGTATTTTTTAAAGGTGGGTGTCTCTGTGTGTACACTTGCAAGAGACTTTTTTTCCAGGCCAGGGAACCACTGCTGCTGATCAGATCTCCAGCCTGTGGTGGCGAAGTCCAAGAGAGCCATATGATCACTCCTGACATGGGAATCCACCACAGCCCAGGAGCAGCCCTGCTCCTCCAGTTTTCCCACCCAACAGCTATTCCATGCCATTCCTATTGCAATTCCATGCCTCTCTTTCCATTACAGCCCTTTGCAAAGCCTGAACACACCAGGGAAGCCAGTTGGCTCCTGTGCTTGTGCAGCTGAGAGGTGTCTTCCCAATGCTCCATCCCAGCCGTGTTTCTTCTGTGACTTCTCATGTTTGCATGGGATGAAATGAAGGAAAAGATGGTTTTAGCAGAGCGGGAGAAAAGCAGAAACACCACCTGTTTCAGTTTAACAGGCTCCTTCCAAACCACTTGCCAAGAACTGGAAGTTTCTACCGCTCTTCCAAGATAAACATGTAAGCAGCAGATTGGCTTCAGGATCATCCCAAATAGTTTAACCATGATGAAAATCAGAGAAATGCTGGGAGAAGCCATATTTTAAAGGGATAGGATTCCAATTATTTATTTCTCAGCTACTTTTTGCCTCAGTCCTTAATAAACCTTAACAGAAACAAGACGGACCTTGAGCCGCGTTGAAAGGAAGAGAAAATATCACAACGGCTCTGCTGGCACATTCTTTGGGGTGAAGCCAAGAGCTGGCAGCTTCCTTAGGAAAAATATCATGAGAATGTTGTATTAGCTCCCATAACAGACTTATAAAGTATCTATCTGTATATTTATAAAATATTTGTGTATATTAAATATAATCGATTGGTTGAACACAACATCCCAAGCTCAGTTCCACTGCCTGGAGCCACACACATCTGAGGGTTTTATCCCTGGAAAACTACCTCACTTCCAGGGGTTCGCCTAAGAAGAGATTTATAACTGAGGTAGTGAAAAGTCCCTTTATTTCAAATTGGTTAAGAAATAAACCAAAAAAGTTCAACTCACAAATAAAAAATCAGAGCTTCTCCTATCCTGCAGTCACCCCTAGGTCACTGGTACATGTGGGTAGACTCAGATTAAATTATGAATTTTTTTTTGGTAATTTTTAAATTTTTCAATTCTGTAATTTTTCATTTTTAATTTTTTGGAGCAATTTCTGCAATTTTTGTTAATAATGTAATTACTACAGAATTAGAGCTTCTAAATCAGAGTAAACTTTTACATTTGCAGGAGAACTCACTGTTGATCTGAGTAGTCACTCTTGTCATAAACAGGTGTGAGTAGCAAGTATAATTTAAGAGTATTATTTTTAAACGGCATTTTTTTGTTTGATTAGCAAATGACTGACGACAACTCTCCACACAATTCTCAGACATGTGAATTCATCCGAAGTAGGGCCTGTATAAAAAGTTGCACTGTCTTTTTCTCATAATCACATACATCTGTGCTTGTCTTAGCAGATAATTTTTCTCTTAGAGAAATAGCTGGTGTGTTACTCTTCAAATGGAAGAATCAGTAATGATTAGCAAACCAAAATTAACATTAAAATGAGACTCAGTGATGTGGTATTATTTGTTCCATAATAAACACAGAGTTAGCTGGTGTTTTTACTGAAGCCTTTATTGTGAAATTAACTGAAAATGTATTTTATCCACACCTAAATGTCATTTAAATAGCCTTTCTTTGATAGATGAAGGCTAAAGGCCACCCCAAAACTGCAGCTGAAATATCTGGTCTCTAATGATTCCGAAACGATTACGGGATGCAGAGCAATCTCGTTAAATTTTATTCCAAAGCTTACTACACTTGTGTTTTCTCTTATTTTTCTATCAATGAAGCCCAGGAGGTTTAAGAACAATTCATTATGTATGAGACCCAACTTACAGTGCTTGACTGTTGATTAATGGCAAAGTTTGCTGTGTGTACATTTGCAACATTAGATACATACAATATGCTAACTTATTCTTCCACGGAACCTAATTATTTACCAAAATGACTACTTGAGACTACAATTTATTAAATGCATGCATCCAGTCTCGATTTGGCCCCAAAAGACAGCCTGGAATGAAGATCTTTTACTTGATGTGACAACTTCTAGAAACAATGTTATTAATATTGTAAATGTGGCAAATAAAGAGTTCAAATAGCCGGGTGGCTCTGTTGCATTTCTTCCCCACAACTGAATCAATGAACAAAGCAGATTTTTAGGTTTAAAATTCATGGAGAAGCACATCCTGACATAGTTTAATTTAGCTTCTTATAAATGAAGTGTCTGTATGATGGGAGGGAGAGATTAAAAAAAGGATGAGAGCTGCAATAAACACAATAACCCCCGAATTCGCATTGAACGGCCCCGATGCCGCTGCGTTTAAGACCTATTAAGAACAAATTAATGTATTTAGGGAAGAGCACAACAACTCAGGACTAAGACTTACTCCTTGTCATACAACCTGTGAAATATTTTCTCTATTCTGCTTTTATCTATTATCAAAGATGCAAATTCTTATGGATCTGATCAGTCAGGAATTCTGCATCCTGTCTTTAAACCCTGGAAAAGAAGCATCTGCACAAAAATTTGGGCATTGTATACAAACTCCGGATAAATATAAATAAATAATAAAATAAATATAAATAATAAGTATATTAATATACAAAATTATCAAATGAATATAATAATAAATATACACCTCTCCAGTAAAATACAAAGATATCCAAATGGCCTCATTTTTTTCCTTGATTTTTGCAATTAATGATGTTAAATTTGGGAACGAATCTGGGGTTGCCCAAGCCCACGATGCCTGAAAAGCTGCTGCCTGCTTATCCTGCATGTACCAGCAAACACTTCAAAGGAGGGAGTGAGACTCCTGTCTTCACATGCCAAGATAAGGAAAATCAATGTCAATGCCCAAAAGACTCAAGTGATAGCACTGAAGGTCATTAAATGCTACTCACTGCCCTGTACCATTAAAGTTTTGATTGGAATCCCATATAGGGAGACACAGATTTCAAACAAGATCTTGCCCTGGAACATGGTACTGTGAGACCACGGAGGGAACAGTGACCAGAGAGCGGAGACTTCCCGAGGAACACAAGAAACATGTCCAAGGAAAACAATGCTCCGTGTGTGTGTGTGGTCTTGGTTTATTTTTCCTGAACATATTGTGTTTTCAGAGAAGTGAATCTCATTATGGATAAAGGTCAGTTTTAATGTTCTGCCCTTTTTCTACCTTGGTCTCCACCCACCCTCCTGAACTCACCTGGTTTGGACCATCCCAGTACTTGCTGTCTGACCTCACTGCTCTACAGCAGATTTCATGGTCCACCTCCATGCTGGTCACCAATTCCTGGACTGCTTTCTTCCCATTTCCCACCCACATCTTTTCCAGGCTAACTCTTGTTATCTCCAGATTTCATTCTGCACGTTTCTACCTCCTCTGTGCTTTCAGGAATGATTCAGGTCAAGAAAACCCCAGTTAGTTCTGGAGCTCATCAGCACCATAAGGTTGTATCTCCTTTGTGCTCAGCCCCACAAACAGCCCAGAGACCTTCCCCAGAGACCCACCCCCCTCCATGAATGAAACTCTTCAAAGACCTGCAGCTGGGCCCTATTGAGAGAACAAAAATACTCTGAGTATCAGAGCGACCTCTTCATAAATATTTCTGTTTCAAATCAGTGGGTTTGGCAGCAGAACGACCGGAAAATTTGTCGAAAAGACAAAAACCCCCAATTTCTGTGCATCTTCTTGTTGGAAAAGACCACCCTGTTCTAGATTGAGAATAGGGGAGATCAAGCACATGCCCAAAAGACTCTGAACAAGCAACAAATAAGCAGATGCTTCACATTAAATGTTTTAAAACAAGAAACTAAAATTGAGCCAAGTTCCAAGCGGCGGCACACTCGAGATGTTCGGCAACATTAAGCATAGGTGATATCATCAGTTCTAGCTATAATTAGGTTAAAAAGAAAGTCAGTTAATTTTAGCACTTACAAGAAATTGTTACAAAACATTTTTTCTTATATAAAAGAACTCTCCCATCAGACCTGTGAGGTCGGTTTTATCACAGGCAATTAACTGTGTTAGGGCTGGCTGCAGGGGACCCTGAAACCACACACCACATTCCCTCTGCTTCTCCACTATCTCCTCTGGTTTGGGGTATTCACCATGATCCCCCAGCTCAGGGCAACTGCCACGCAGCATCGCCTTGTACATAAACCCACCACCCCTACCCAGAACCCTGCCTTGCAGTGATAGCCCAGTTGCTAACTGGTATCTGAAGTAAAACTTACATTTTTTCCACATATCTCAGATAGATATAATCCCAATTATGCATGGATTAAAAAAAAAAAAGTCCAAAACCTAAGAGAGTTAAAATACACATTACAACTCTTCTGCTGCAAGACCCAGGTCCCTGAGCTGGTGCACAGGGACACTGAAGGACAAAAACTTAAGGCTGAATTATTGGAACTGGGCCCTGACTTTGGATGTCCACCTTGACGTGCGTCAGTGCATGAATTCCAGATGACAGTGAGCACCAAGAATTATAACCAACAGCACCTGCAGATACTCCAGCCTATTAAAATGAATTAAGATACAGATAAATCAGGAACCTCTTAAGAATTCAACTCATCAGGACGTTTTTCAGAGCAGTTCCCAGTGCAGGTGTAATGAAGTCTGTGCCCTCTGAGCATCTCCTGTTTGGGCCAGCTCTGGGCTCACCTGATGCCTGACACACAGGATCTCCATCAGGGTAGACTGGCCAAGGACCTGATATGCACAACTGGAGAATGATGAGAGTGTGTGGTGCAGCGACACACTGGAGAGAAGGGATGGGGCATCCAGAGGGACCTGGACAGGCTGGAGAGGTGGGGCTGTGCCAACCTCAGGAGGCTCAACAGTGCCAAGTGCAAGGTCCTGCTCCTGGTTTGGGGCAAACCTGAACTCGGTGCAGAATGGGTTGAGAGCCGCCCCGGGGAGAAGGACTTGGGCTTGTTGGTGGATGAGAAGCTCAACATGACTCAATAACGTGCACTTGCAGTCCAAAACCCCACCGTGTCCTGGGCTCATTCCCACAAAGGGGGATTCTGCCCCTTTGCCCTGCTCAGGTGAGACCCTACCTGCAGAGCTGCCTCCAGCTCTGGGATGCCAGCACAGGAAGGGACATGGAGCTGCTGGAGTGAGTCCCAAGGAGGTCACACAGATGCTCCAAGGGCTGGAGACCCTCTGCTCTGGAGCCAGTCTGGGAGAGCTGGGGGTATTCACCTGGAGAAGGTTCCAGGGAGACCTTAGAGCACCTCAGAAAAACTAACACATGCCAACTAAAACCGCATTGTTAATAGAGATACACTCTGCAAAGCTTTTCTACAGGGCTTTGAGATTGTTGCCCATGTGCGTTGGCAGGACCTTTTCCAAAATGGCACTACCCAATGAAGAACTGCCTTTACCTCTTACCAGTCAGACCTCAACCCCCAAAATACAACCGTATAACAGCAGGAAGAACAAAACATACAGAGTATTTTCTTTCATTTGACTCACCATTTGTCAGCACTCCCTGTTCACTCTCTGGAACATACCACAGTGCCTCGGATCACCTCTTTGGAACTCTGTAGTTACAGCCCATTTTATATGCAAGACAGGCACTTTTGCACACACAGATACGTAGCGAGCCTTTCCCTGCCACAGGCCATCCCTGCATCTTCTGGATCAGGAGGGAAAGCTTTTCTCTCAGGTAACCAAGCAAGAATCGGAAAACCAGCGGGGCACATCAATAAAACCAATAAAAATACTGTTTCAAAAAACTGCTGTTACAATTAACTGAAATAACAGTCTATAAACTGCCACCTCAGAAGCAGCTTGTTAAAGGCTGAACATAGAAACTGTAATTTAAACACACTCTGCCCTTCACAGACCACCCTGGCCTCAGGATGTCTCTCCTTTCTCCCATCTTCCCATAAACCTCTGGATCCCAGGGGGATGCCTCATCACTGGGATCCAGGAGTTTCAGGACTTCTCTGTGCAGAGGTGCTGCCCTACAATGTGGACCTGATGTGACCTTACAAATCATATCCAAACCCCTCATAGAGGACAGAGAGGAATCTAGTGGAATTACAGCCCAGGCACTGGCATATTAGAATGAGAGTGGTTTGGGTTGGAAGGGACCCTAATGACCATCTCATTCCATCCCCTGCCATGGGCAGGGACACCTCCCACTAGCCCAGGTTGCTCCAAGCCCCGTCCAACCTGGCCTTGGACACTTCCAGGGATCCAGGGGCAGCCACAGCTTCTCTGGGCAACCTGTGCCAGGGCCTCACCACCCTCACAGGGGAGAATTTCTTCCCCATACCCAATCTAAATCAACCCTTCTACAACTAAAGCTATTCTCCTTTTCCTATCCCTCTTGTCCTGTCCCATTCCTATTCTGAAACGCCACATCCTGTGGCAGCAGAGTCAGCAGCACTCACAGACCATCCTTCTAAACGGACACAGACAAAACTCCTTTCCATAACTCCATTTCGAATCATGCAGGAATGTTTTCCCAGCCTGCTCTCTCTCCTCTCTCTTTTGAAGTGGAACATGGTGCCTGGAGACCGTCGTCCTCTGAGCTTTAGGTGCATCTGCATTACAACCCCATTAGCTTGTGTACTACACTCATTAATAAATAAGCTCCCCACTTAAGTGCCTTTCTTGTAAATTGGTTTGTTCTGTTCCATATAAATAATATAAATTTCTCTTATCAAGCCTGGTGGATTTTTTTCTTTACCTATGTACAGACACTCCAGTAATTTAACCTAAGAAGGGGTTCATGTAACGCTGTTCCTCAGTGTCCCTTGTCACCAGGCTGTATGTACATGGCAGCTGCAATATGTTAAATAGTTAGCATAGCAAAAAATAATGTCTTTAATAACTGGCATAAGTATATTGACCATATGTCAAAAGTAAAAGAAAAAACCCTACTAAATGGATAGTTATTGTAATTGTATTTTAAAACACTGAGGTCATATTTAATTTTGAATCCAAGCTCTTAAAATGCGCTTTCTGGCAAGGATAGAATAATAACGTCCTTAAC
>NW_020884915.1:1424119-1429119 GCF_003945725.1 Corapipo altera
TCCAGGTTGCTCCAAGTACCCTTAATTACTGCCAAAAATGTCCTTCTCATGGCCTAATTGTCCATGATGGAGTAAATGTGTCATACATAAAGACTTTTAACTTAAAAGGCAGAGAAAGTGTAGATATTTTACAGCTTTATTCAGTGAACTCCTACAAACGTTATGCAGAATGAAAGATGAAAATACATAGTATTTCTTTTTCTGCCAGAAAGATACACACAAACCTGTAGTTACACATTTTCGATTTAACTCTGCAGCAAATAAGCATCATTAGTTCTGCATCTGATACGAACTCAGATTGCAAGCTCTGTAAGACTGTGATTTCAGCTAGAAATTTCAGGGTTTTTTTGTATTTCCCATAGGTTGGCTGCATCTTGCTCATATTTGCATGACAAACAAAATTTTCCGCTTCAAACTGAGCATTTTCCATTAGAAGAAAACAATCCCATTCTAAAAACTGTTACAGTCAAAAAAAAGTAACAATTTATTTCATATGCTTCTAATTAGCAGCATAGAAATTTGGAAGATATCCCTTCGCATGGCAGAAGGGTTGGAACTGGATGATCTTTAAGGTCCCTTCCAACCCAAACCAGTCTGGAATTCTATGAAATCAAGTAATTGATTTTTCTAGACATAAAAGAAAAAATCTGTACTCCGACTGAAGAGATTTAAAGTAGGACTGTTTCTCACTGAAATTAAATCTTCCAAGTTTGGCTTTGGGTTTTTGGTTTTTTTGTTTGTTTGTTTTAATATTTAATTTGAAAATCCTGTTTCAGCTCACCCCAGGCTTGCAGCACAGAAGTTTGAAGACTTGATAAACGCAACTGGATAGGGGATATTTTACATACCAGCATCTCAACTAGGTCCCAAATCTGGACAAAAATGGCTCAGCTCTAAATCCCTTTCCTCTGTATCAAATTATTGTCCAGAAAGGTTGTGGACTCCCTATCCCTGACAGTGTCCCCATCCCTGGAAGGCCAGGTTGGATGGGGCTTGGAGCAGCCTGGGATAGTGGAAGGTGTCCCTGCCCATGGCAGGGGGTGGAACTGGATGGGCTTTAAGGTCCCTTCCAAACCAAACCATTCCATGTTTCTATGAATTGGAATGTCAAAGAACTTTCCCATCCTTTCTCCAAAGCAAAGATGCTGCTTTAGCAGCCACAGTCTCCCAGTGGTCACTCACCAGGTATCAATATGAGGTTTTCTTTCTGAAGTCATTTAAACACAGAGACATGAAGGGCTGTGAGATGGTAACAATCTCAGTTTTAGGCATGGGAGATTTAGACTGGATATTAGGAAAAAATTCTTTATGAACTGGGTTGTAAAGCATTGGCACAGGCTGCCCAGAAAAGTGGAGGAGTCACCATCCTTGAAAGTGTACAAAAAATGTAGATGTGGCACTTGAGGGCGTGGTTTAGTGGTGAACAAGGTGGTGGTGCTGGTTGATGGTTGGACTTGGTGATTTTAAAGGTTTTTTCCAACCTGAGCAATTCTATGAGGAAAACCAAGAGAAGGTGCAGGAGTTGTATGACATGGGCACTGTGCACCAAAACAAACCCATAAATAAACCCATTATTACTTGCCCTGCAAGGCTCTCTCTGCCTTTCTCCCTTTGAGCAGGTGAAACTTCATCTCCCTCTCTGATCAGATTATTTTTGCTGTTCTTGATCGAGCCTAAACCCGTAGTTGGTAATTGCTACTTTGAACATGCTAATAACAAAACCTAACTCTTCTTTATGCTCCAACATTTTTCTGTATTAAGTGTGAATTTTTATGGCGTTTTTTCCCAACAAGACGTTTCGCTTGTAAATAACACAACATTAAGTGTCATGATATAATTGATTTTCTAATGAGGTTTTCAAAAAGCATTATATTTTTGCTTGTCAGGAAATCTTTACAACAGAAATAAGTCCTTCCATATGCATTCCTTATAAACTCAAGTTTTTATTCCTGCAGTGGAGTTGAGGTGGATTAAATCATGTGGATTTCCATAAAATAATTTATTGCATCAGATATTTTTATGGTTCTCCACATTTGCCTGTTGCACTGGGAAACTGGGTGGAAAACTACTTTAGAGCATGACTGAGATGGGGAAAACCTCAGCCTGGGACAGGAAAACCCAACAGCAGAACTGATGGTTAGACTTCATGATCTTAAAGGTCTTTTTCGACCTTAATTCTGTAGGTGAATTTGGTGTTGCAAACAAGGTGTTGAGGTGGATACAAATCCAAAAAAGATTCAATCTGCTCCTCTAGAAAATAAAAGGTCCAAGAGTTCAACACTGGACACACACCACTGGATACAGAATATTTTGCATCTCAGTATCTCAGTTATTCTGAAATCTGGACAACAACACATGGCTTGGCTCTACATCCCTTCAAAAAATAAAGTTGTTTAGTTTCTTTTGATGATTTTATCCAAGCCACCTGCTATTTGAAGCAATCTGTGTCTGCCTTATGAAAAGAAAGCTCATACTTTTTGCAGGTTCAGGACTCACCCCCTACTGACTGCTGAAAAAACAGGAAGATAATATATAGAGATACATATACACACACATAGAGAAATGGGGTAAATAAAAAATATTTTTGAAATATCCTAATAAAGTGGCACAAACCATCTTGCTTCTGACTCCATGAGACAGTCTCAGCATCCACAGCCAACAAGAAATATGATTTATAGCCCTGAATTACCATCGGCAGTTCCACTTGTAGCTCCCCCTTTAACACTCCAGAGTGATGCATTATTGATAAGAGGGACAAACACACACTTAAGCTTGGATTTGTAATTTAGCACAGGATTTATAAAAGAACCAAAAAGGATGGTTGATGGGACTGAAGAGCACCACGATATTTGGTCAGATTATCAACCTGCCACCGGCAGAAACCTGATGGGAAGGAGTCAGGAAAATCCCTGCAGAGCTGTTGGGAAGCTGTTCCATGAGTATCACAATTAATACATTAATAGAATCATTAAATTTCGTGCCTATTGATCCACACTTCCAAGACTGAGTGTCCACAAAGGCTCTCCCCACCCATGTCCCCAAAGAGGGAGTGATGCTTCAGGCTCTCCTGCTCATGGACAGCCCTGTGCCTGGGGTTTGGAGGAATATAATCATGTTCCTTGCCCTTGGTCAAACTCAGCTGAGACCATCCATCAAACTCAAAAGTAACTGGAAAAAAGGAAACAAGAAGGACCCAACAGCATGATCACATCAGCCTTAATTCCACAGGAAGCCAGAGAGAAAAAAAGGAAATAAAAAGTCTGCAGTGCACTGGGAGAAGCCTTGCCTCTGTGGAAAAACAACTACCCCACCTTCTGCAATGCACAATCCCTTCATCCATGGTCCATCCAGCACCAGGGAGGTTTAGATTGGATATTAGGAAAAATTCCTTCCCCAAAAGGGCTGTCCAGCCCTGGCACAGCTGCCCACGGCAGTGGTGGAGTTCCTGTCCCTGAAGGGATTTAAAAGCTGTGCAGATGTGGCACCTGGGGACATGGGTTCGTGGCAGCCTTGGCAGTGTTGGGGGGAATAGTTGGACTTGATGGTCCCAGAGGGCTTTTCCAACCTTAATGGTTCCATGATTCTATATCCTGGTCCAATCCTGTTGCTTCCTCAGCAGTCACTAAATGGTGTGTTCACTGCAGCACCCTGGCAGGACACCCACCCACTGTCCCCCTTCCATCTGTCCTTCCACATCCAGCCTCTGGCTCCACACTTAAGCCCGTGGACACTTTCACCTTGAGATACTGGAGAGTCCCAAGGTTACACAATTCTGGTCCTACAGTGGGGTTTGCCAGGTGGTGCCATCCTTTCCCTTCAGTTCAGTGAAGTTGGCAACATCCCAAGGACACAAACACACTTCAGAGTAACAACAGAGGCACAAGTAGGGTACGGAGGCAAGGTCAAACAACGCTCCAAATCCTGTCTGTCTGTGGCTGCACCTAAGTGTGGGTTTCCTTAGATGAATCCAGACTCAGCCACAGCCGGATTTCTGCACAAGTCTCCTCCTCTGACAGGGGAATAAAATTAAAAAAAAAATAAATCTAGAAATCTCCTGGATTTGGCCATTAACATCAGCCTGAGCCCCGTCTCCACCAAACCCCACCACAGCTGGCAGCAATGGGTGATGCTCATCCCACATCTGCCAAAGGATCTCCCTGTTCCCCACCACTCAAATACAACCCCCTCTCTGCTCTGCTCCCCCCACCCTGTTCTGCTCCCAGCCCGTGCTCTGCAGAACTCCTATTTTTCAGCACCAATGGGACTGGCACCATCGACCCATCAGGCCCTGTTTCCTCTCTCCGGAGGGCGGTTTTGCTCCCTCTCGTGCTCTGTGGAGGCGCGAGGCCCCGGGGGAGGTCGGGCTGTCAGTGCTGCTTCCCGACCCACTGTACTGGAACCCCCGGCCTCCCTCCAGCTCTCCGGGGCCACCGGCAGCCGCCAAACCCAGCCCCACGCGCCGGCACCTCCGCCGGGGCTCCTGCCCTGTGCTGCATACGAACGGACCCGGATAGAGGGACAGGGAGAACAGGGAAAAATAGACACAGGAAAGGAGATCCGGCTTTTGTTGTTGTTGTTGTTGTTTTTAACTCCCTAGTAATCTTTATAAAACTTTGCTTTATCGTCTGTCTCGCTTTAAAAAGTCTTTTTATTGTGGGAGTATCAGGCTGGTGATACAGCAGGTTTTTCATCGTGTATCCCTTGCTCTGACTCTTCTTCCTAAACGGATGATAATGTCTGCAAGCTAAAAGAGTGTTGCTTTTATTTTGGTTTTATTTTTTGTAGGTTTTTTTTTTCTTTTTTTTTTGGTTGGTTGTTTTTTGGGGTTTTGTTTGTTTGTTTGTTTGTTTTTTCATCTTGCCGAACACTCTTCAGCCTATTTCTTAGTAACACCTGGTTATCCAATTTTTATTTAAAATCAAAATAGCCCTCATTTTCCCTTTTTAAGTCAGCTTTTTTCCAGGTCTCATCCAAAACTGACCATGGGACCTGAGTTGGTG
>NW_020884915.1:1434119-1451619 GCF_003945725.1 Corapipo altera
ATTCAGACAGGAACAGGACTCAGCCTGGGAAGAGTGGATACAGTGGGATTTTCAGTTTTACTATCTATAAGTTTTTTTGGTATTGTGTTTTTTAAAAGAGAACCCTGAAACTAAATAAAACACCTGCCAGAGCCACCACCAATCACCACATTCCTTCATCCCTCTCATTCCATACATCCCCTCCACACATTCCCTGCTGCAGCAGCACATTGTCCACCCCCTTTTAGATATGGAAAACAAGCTGTTTTCTTGGCCTTCATTAGAGCAAATAAGATAAAGCAGTCAGCTGGTGAGGTTCCTTCGTTTTATCATTGCTCTTGTTTGACTGTTGACAATCTCTGTGGGGTTATTCCATTTGCCTATTGCAAAATAAATCATATTTGAAGTTATCACTTCTAGGTCAGGTTTTAATTTGCTGGACTTCATTTGGGAAAAAGGAAACATGTGTTTTCTGCCTCAAACATTTGCAATGCAATAATTAACAGAGTGCCAATATTCCAGTCCTAATGACTGTCTAATCTTAGTGGTGCGTGTATGGAGTATTTTAATATTTCATCATGTTTTATTTCAATTGCAGCAGAGTGAAGCTGCAGTTGCGTTTCTCCACAGATTAAATTGTTTTAAATCACTGAAGTAAAAATATTACTTCATTTCTCTGTCTTTTTCTTGACAATGCAAAATTAAAAGAGTCACTCATTTTTAAAGATCTGTGGGGAGAAAACGTTCTCTTCTGTTTTGCTTCGTAACGCAGGATCTTGGCTGAGTCTCCATGTTCCCAACAGCAGGGATGATCCCACTGCAGGTTTGTGCCTCTCCATGGTAAGTTCCCTACTTCACCCCACTCCTCCCTGAGCAGAGATGAATAAATTTCAGGGGACCCTCTAGCACCTTCCAGTGCCTAAAGGGGCTCCAAGAGAGCTGGAGAGGGACTTCAGACAAGGACCTGGAGTGACAGGACAAGGGGGAATGGCTTCCCACTGCCAGAGGGTAGGGTTATATGGGATACTGGGAAGGAATTCTTGGCTTTGAGGGTGGTGGGGCCCTGGCACAGGTTGCCCAGAGAAGCTCTAGAAGTGTCCAAGGTCAGGTTGGATGGGGCTTGGAGCAACCTGGGCTAGTGGAAGGTGTCCCTGCCCATGGCAGGGGGTGGAACTGGATGAGCTTTAAGGTCCTTTCCAACCCAAATCATCCCAGTATTTTGTGATTCCATGAAATCGATGTGAAGACCCCCAGGGCCCTGCTCGAAGTCCATCTCTACAGCAGCACCAAGGCTTTCACTGGAACCACTTCCAGCCCAATTATGGCCAGGAGATGTGGCCACAGAATGTGGAGCTGCAACAACCCAGAGCACCCTCGAAAGCAGTTTGAAAGGATGAAGTCCTTTACACAAGAGCTTTGAGGAGCCCTAATTTCTCTTCTTCTATATCTTTACCCTTCAAAGACAGAGAACTGACACCACAGCTCAATGACAAACACAGTTTAACATGTTTTTAAAGCTCTTCGAACAACAAATCTGGCTCCTATTTGTAGGTCCCCCAAAAGGTGACAGCACTATCGTGAAAACCTCTGAACTGCACAACAATACATCTTTGCACCCATGAATTTCAAGTTCTGAGATATCTGCTCTGTAAGAAAAACCATGTTACTGTATAATAAAGCTTATTATTAGAAGTATTTAACATTCATAATGGTTTAGTAAGTAGGAAATTCTTATTAAAATGAGTGTGGTGTTTGCACCACTGATTGTGATGAGTCTTTACTGAGTGAAAACACTGCTGTAGTGCACAAAACATTATAATGGATATCCAGTTTAATTATTTAAGCAGATACACAACATATTTACACAAACATGTGCATAGACTTGCTGCCTTGTGCCATAAAACATCAGAGCAAACTGCAGCACTGGAGGTGCTGGGGCAAGACACAAATGGAAAGGAAACTGATTTTAAAGAATAATATGGGCAACTTTTCAGTAAAATATTGATGGCTTTTTTATGGTAAAGTGTAAATGATAATTGACATGAATAGCATATAGGATGGACTATTAAATATAAATCTTCCCCTTTTTGAATTGTAGTTTCTTATGACAACTAGACTGCCACCAGTATGACCAGTATGGTCTAACAGGGATAATGCAAAGAGATATCTCCAAAAATTACTCCCAGATACAATTCAATCAGCTTATGTGAAATAATGAGAAATCAAAATTATGTTGATGAATTAAGAGAAATAGTCCAAAGCACCATGACAGGAGTCATGATCAAGTGCAGATCACAACCACCAGGAATGGAAAAATCAATACATACACAGAAAATAATACCAAGAGTCCTTTCCAGCCTCACCTGGCCTGTGATTGTTGTTGCTTTGCAATATTTGTACTTATTAACAATTAGGTGGGATATGAACCTGATAAAACTGATATAAAACTGGTGAGATGCTCACATGGCCTGCTCCAAGGACAATCACTCCTGGACAGTGTCCACAGCATTGGGATCATTACTGGTTCCAATCTGCTTCCAGGGGCAGATAATACTCAGGTTTGCAAGACCCAGAGGCCGACAGCCCAAGGGAAAAACAACTGCACCCAGGACAGAAGGCCACGGTCGCCCCAACTTTGAAAACCACATCTCAGTTTTTTCCAACCTCAGTGGGCACTTCAGAAAACCAAAACTGCTAAAATATACAGTAAATTTACAGCTGTAAAAATAGTTAGGAACAATTCTAGCACAGGATTTTGCATTACATGTTGGCTGCATAAAATCACCAAGATGAAATTTAATTTCTACCAATCAGCCCGAGGTGAAAGGGCATGAACTGAACTTGATGTGACACACTCTGGCTTTTACTGTGCAATGCACTTTAAAATCTGTATTAACATATCTGTGTAGTTGGCAGAAGGGAGTCCACTCCCTAAATTAGGATAAAAAATTGTGTTTAATTCTATATATATATATCTATTTGCACATTGAACTCCTTCAGCCATTCATGTTCCCTGAAAGAATCCATCAATTGGTGCTGATCACAACTGTTAAACCTTCCTAACCAGTAAACCTAATTATCATAAATAAACCTAAATAAATCTTATTGGTGCCCCAGAAATTTATACTGAAACCAGTCTCAAATTCCTAATTGCTGGTGTAACAGTTCAGTGGAACAGGATAAAGCAGTGAAGAGTTAGCGACCATCTCTGACAGCTCCTGGAGCACAGACGAGATCCCAGAGGATTTACAAAGCCGAGGGAAAAGGAGACAGGAAGAAATTATAGACCAGTCAAACTTTGATATTGGGAGAGATAATGGAACAAATTATTAAAATATTTATAAGCATCTCAGGTTCATAAGGTTATAAAGCACCAAACAAATCTAATCTTTTTCTTTGACAAGATAATTGGCCTCATGGATAAGGGGGGGCAGTGTAGGGGAAATATATACTGACTTTATCAAGATTTTTATATACCTTTGCTGATGACACTCTCATAAAAAAGAGGGAAATACAGCTTACATTAACAGAGTCTAAGGCGGACACCAAGAAAAGTTTTAAAAATTGAAGCTGAGTGTTTCCTGTGTGGTTACAAGGGTAACTGCAACCTCAGAGTGAGAGTGTTTTACAGTAGTATTAGCTGGAAATCCCAATTTTTGTGTTTTAGTGCCAGGAAAATGAACTTCCAATACCAGTTGTCAATTGGGAGAGCATTATACCTCCAGAATTTGCTACGTTTGCTTAAGCTTGAATTGATTGGAGAATATCCTTATACATCCAATGCACATCAAACTGGGATATGGACAAGTAACTTATGTGATAAATTTAAATAAATAGTCCAAACCAGCAAGACAGGAGAGCCATGATAAAGTGCAGAACACAACTATCAGGAATGAAAAAAACAATTATCCATCCAGAAATTTCAGAGAGTTCCCTCCAGTCTCACTTGTTCTGCGACTGTTGTTGTTTTTAAAAGGGACACCTTCCACTGGCCGAGGTTGCTCCAAGCCCCATCCAACCTGGCCTTGGACACTTCCAGCAATCCGTGGGCAGCCACAGCTTCTCTGGGCAACCTGTGCCAGGGCCTCTTCACCCTCACAGTCAAGAATTCCTTCCCAATATTCCATATAACCCTTCACCCTGGCAGTGGGAATCTATTCTCTGTCTCCTGTCCCTCCAGGTCTCTGACCAAAGTCCCTCTCCAGCTCTCTTCTAGCCCCCCTACATAAAGACTTCATTTTTTTATGGCTGTATGGGAGCTGGTTACAGCAACTTACCTCTGAAAAACAACATTCAAGTGCCGCTGCCAAACTCCACTATAATAAAAACGTGTTTATTTCTGCTGTGCCCGAGCCAGAGGAGCACTGTGGATGATGGGGTATCCCCACACTCTGAGCTGTGCTCTGAGTCCTGGATACTCCCTCTACCCCATACCAGCCAAATTCATTATTTAAAACACATCTAAGCAAGTCGCAGGGCAGAAGAGCTCCTAAAACACATTGACTCCCACACTCTCCTGTCCATAGTACCTGAAACCACAGCGGATTTCTTTACATATAGAAAAAAAGAAAAATCGTGATAATCAGGGAAGTCTGTCCTGAGACTCCAAAATATATTCTTATTTAAAATAATTTACACTTTGAAATGGTCATTAGAGAGAAATAAATGTCTGGCTTTAATTATAAAGTCTGAGGCACAAACATCAGCTTGGCCAAGAGCAGTGTGAGCAGCCACATCAACACGGATCTTCCCAGGTAATGGAGTAATTCACAGAGACACATTACACTTCATGAGAGCACTTTATTTAGTAATGGAGATCTACTGGTCTCTGCATGGATCATATTAGTTTGGCTCAGGAGCAGCTCCTCTGCTCTATCAACCATGCTTTTTCACATGCCATGAAATATTTTTACTTTACGTGGTCCATACTTGCACACTTTATGTCTAATATTGAACAGCCCAGTAAATCCACGCTGCAAATGTAAGGGTTTTACTGTGAGCTCAGAGAGAGAGAAGGCAGATAAACAGTAAAACAAAATAATCTTCACGGGCCCAATGGTTTGAGTGAAACCTGGGATAGCAATAAAGGCTGACTGGAGATGCTGCTGTGATGGGATGAAGGTGGGTGTCTCTCTACAGCCAGTGTGACATCTACATGGTGTGGTTATAGAGTTAGTGATAGGCAATTAACCACAGAATCATACAATTCCAGAATGGTTTGGGTTGGAACAGATCTTAAAGACCATCCAGTTCCACCCTTTGACATGGGCAGGGATACTTTCCACTAGACCAGGTTGCTCCAAGCCCCATCCAACCTGGCCTTGAGCACTTCCAGGGATGGGGCAGTCACAGCTTCTCTGGGCAACCTGTGCCACGGCCTCCCCACCACCCTGACAAAGAAGGATTTCTTCCTCATATCTGATATAAATCTACTCTCCTTCAGCTTAAGGTCATTAAGGCCCATATGGATTTGCTATGGCATCATGGATGCACAAAACCAGCTCATTAAATGGACACGATGCAAACTATAGTAATACATAATAAAGTCAATCCCTCCATGTCACTCTGCATTTCTTCCTGCTAAAGAGCTGGAAGAGAGCGCTGGGTGGATTCCCTGCCCATCATCCTTGTCAGCTAAAGGAATTAAAACCACTAGGAAAAACCCAATAAACCACCCAGAGACTCGACCTCTCTTCCCATGCTTGTGCTGGCATGAAAAACTCCACAGTGGCTGTGCCTTGGGAAATTACTACTCCCAAAACCCACATGCTTAGGAACAAAGTACAGTTATTTAGTCATAGAATCCCTCAATGGTTTGGGTTGGAAGAGACCTTAAAACTCATCCAGTTCCAACTCCCTGCCATGGGCAGGGACACCTTCCACTAGCCCAGGTTGCTCCAAGCCCTGTCCAACCTGGCCTTGGACACTACTATTCAGTAAGAGGGGGCATTATTTAAAAGCTGGATTTCTTTGAGGTTTTATTTTTTGTTTGTTTGTTTGTTTGGGTTTTTTTGCAAGACTTATCCTTTTTAATGCTGTTTATCATTCCTCGGATGTAGAGGCTTCAATATCTTCTTAAAAAGTAGAAAACTGGAACAAATACCTGAAAACACCCCCCACACACACACTTCTACTGATGATTTATATATAATATAGATTGTGTTCCTGCCCATGGAACAAGATAATTTTTAAGGTCCCTCCCAACCCAAAATATTCTATAATTCTCTATATATTATTTAAATGTGTTCTCTGAGGCATTTTGAAGAGAAGCTTGGCAGGCTGGTGGTGGTGCCAAGTGTTCCTGCTCTCCCCATGGGGTCCAACCACACTTTGGGCTCTGAAGGTTCCGTCACTCACACCAAACCTCCTGCCAAGGAAACCCACTTAGTGGCAGCTTGAAAGGTCACCTCAGCCACACAACTTCCATCTCCACTGAAAGCCATCTCAGAAGGCTTTACAAATATTTGGAGTCTGATTCTCCAAACATGATTCGTCCAAACAACACAGAGCAAAGCACACCCAAAGAAAGCCCCTCTATAAACAGCCTACCAGGGAAAAAAAATGTTTACTTTCTTTACTGCATGTGAGAGGGAGGTAAAACCTAAACAAACTTTCAACACCAGCTGAGTTTACATATTTAAACTTGGACAGTGCCAAAGCTGCAGCCGAACTGGCACCGAAAAACCTAACAAAAAAAGTCATATATTGACAAAACACACAGTCATAATAAAACCACATCCAGTTAATAACTTTGAGAACTAATGTTAACTCCTAGCACAATAGAAAAGTCTCCTTAAACACAATAAAGCAGTGATATAATTTACTCTCAGCTCCTTTTCAAAACATTACTCTCTGCCCACAATCACATTCAGATTACAAAATTCCTTTTGTAGTTTTCTCCTAGCTGTGGGAATAAAATAAACCACTTAGATGACAGTAAAGTGTCTGTAAAATATATAACAGCAATAACTCCTGGTGGAAATGCGGTAGATATTTATACAAGAGCCAAAGCAGGGAGCATTGCTAATACCAAGGGGGGGGGGGGTTGAGAGGCCTCTTTTGGGTGAGATCCTGGCGATCCTGGTGCCACAAACTCTGTCCCCAGCTTTAGTTTTGTACCAGACACGAGGTGACAAGTGCTGGGGAAGCTTTCCCGGTCCCATGGCACCAGCACACAGCTGGTTTAGGAAGAGAGCAGACTGCTCCTCGGCAGCTTGGGAACAGGGGCAGAGCCAGGGTGAGAAAAGTACGGACTTGGCAGCAGCCAGAAATAACCTGACTTAATTAAAGGTAATTTATTTCACAGAATCATAGAATAGAATCATAAAATAATTAAGGTTGGAAAAGACCTCCAATATCATCGAGTCCAACCTGATCCCCACCTTGTCACCCAGCCCAGAGTACTGAGTGCCACATCCAGTGGTTCCTTGGACACCTCCAGGGATGGGGACTCCACCACCTCCCTGGGCAGCCCCTTCCAATGCCTGAACACCCCTTCTGTGAAGGAATTCTTCCTGATTTCTACTGTTTTGCAGTTGTAGAACATATGTATCAAGTAATAATGTAAGGACTGTTATTTATCAAATACAATATCCATCCTGCCTAAGTAACTGATGTGGTTGAACTTCTGACAAGGAAAGAAAGATGATTAGTGGTTTAGATTAAGCATCAGGAATAATTTCTTCACTGAAAGGGTTGTAAAGCTCTGGACCAGGCTGCCCAGGGCAGTAGGGGAGTCATCATCCCTGGAAGTGTTCAAAAAACATGTGGATGTGGCACTTGAGGACATGGTTTAGTGGTGAACATGGTGGTGGTGCTGGTTGATGGTTGGACTTGATTACCTTAAAGGTCTTTTCCAACCTTAACTACTCTATAATACCAGGATTTTACCCAATGAAGAAATCTTACATTACCAGAAAAACTAATCAAAGATCTCTACAGGAAGCCATTACAAGGTGGCCACCATGACCAGGACTACATGGAAAGACAGGCTGAGACCACAAAAAACAACCACATTTGTGGAAGTCCTGGTTGTCCTTAGTCGTCACCTGTCCTTTATGTAAGAAGTCATGGAGAAACAGAGAAGGCAAAGTCTCCCAAGACTCCACTTTCAAAAGTTATCTCATGGAAGGAGTTGGGAAAAGCAGCTTTTGTCCGTATTTCTCTGCCATCCAGTACCACAGCTCAGCGACTAAATCACAGCTGAAACACTTTATAGAGCAAAGGGAAACCATCTATTTTACATCCAGTGGTTCCACCAGCGCTGAAGGACCAAAACCTGAAGTAGGATTTCCCATGGCCAGATCCTCCTCACCTTCAGCCCACAAACAGGGCACACAAACCCACCTTATTAACTCCTACCACCATCAACATCTGTCTGCAGCTGGAGACCACAGTCAAGCCCTGCTCACTGGCTCTACACGAATTCTTAGGGTTTCTCTATGAACGCAGAACAAATGCATTAATTTGGATACATCAAAAGTTACATCAAATTTGAGGTCAGCCAATGTAAATCACGGGCCCCAATGCCCGAAGCCCTGGACGGCCACATTAGTATGTGTGTTAGGGGGAATGTACTGGGGACAGCTTTTCAACGTGTTTAAATGTGTTCTCATGGAATTTAACTGAGTGCTTAATTCCTTGATGAGAGAAATTAAGCTTCCAGATCAAAATCGACACTTTTAGAGCTGAAAAAAGAAAATATTGTTTTATCTTCTACTATAAAGCTCAAGCTCCTGCAGTATCAACAGCCTTTGCTTTTGTTTAGGGTTTTTCTTGTCGGTTTAGTTTTGAGCGTTGGTTTTTAAATGTGCTTGCAAACATCAATTTCAATGTGAAATGCACAGAGTCAAAGAAAAATGTGTCAAAATACAGAATCAGAGAATGGTCTGGGTTGGAAGGGACCTTAAAGCTCATCCCATCCCCTGCCATGGCCAGGGACACCTTCCACTAGACCTAAGAGAATGGCCACATATCACCCACAGCCCCTATATTTTTCCCATCACATGGAAAACCTCTCCTGGAAGGTGGTGAGGAGCAGCAAGGGCTGGAGAGGACCCATTTGCAGTGATCCGAGGTTAATTTCCAGTTAACAGGAACTGGAGCTCTGGATACAACCCTGGGCACAAAGGAACCTGAGGAGCCCTAAGTCTGGCAGCCAAACGTAAATACTGGGGGAGTAACTTCAGCCCCTGTAGACTTTACACCTCTGAAATGTTCTACCACAAGTTCTCCACGGTCAAGAATCCCCATTTTTGGCCATAACGACACCTCACAATAACGTGTGGCCACAGAAGTGATGGAAGCTGTTGGTTGAAAACACAATGCACTAATTAAAGCCAAGAGTGATGGACATTTTTAAGTGGAGCAGAATTAGTGGCCTCCCAAGTTTTGATGTCTTTTACAGTCTGCAAAAATTATTTTCTTCAACTTTTTCTGCATGTTGTTTTTAAAGTTGTTTTACTGCATATAAAACCATCAGGCTCTGGAACCACACATGGGCTTTCTGCATAAAAAAATCACCTTATCTTTGTATAAGCAAACTATTTTAATTCCCCAGAGCTATTTAGGTAACCACTTGCTGTGACCTCTGAATTCTTATCCTGAATTATATTTTTATGTGCTATATAAAGGTACTGTTATGTTACTGTTTTGATTCCAGGTGCCAAAAAGGACAAGTTTATTGCCAACTGCTCACTCTGTGCCTTTTTTTTTGTTTTGTTTTAAAGACTTAACTGACCCAGCAGTTGAATTTGTTTTTAATTCGCACCTGAACAGTTTATGAGGAAAATCACTTCTACTATGAAGAAAAAAATAAACAAATCAGTAATATTTTGGGGAAAAATCAACAGCCAAAAGTGTCACCTTGCTTGCAGGACTGAAAGGCACTGTATTGGCACAAAGTACTCTTCTTGGTGTTACATTTTGTTCTCCATCCCAAAAGTGGAGGCAAAACCATAATCATAAAATCAGGGACTGATTCGGGTTGGAAAGGACCCCAAAGGCAAATAGTATTTGCACAGACAATGAAATGATCCTTCAGTTACTTAAAAGGTCTTATAGCCCTTAAAGTGAATTTATTCACAAGATCTACACAATGTCTGAAAGACAAATCACTGAAAGAGAGGGGGAAAAGGAAGGGATAAGCATTTTAGATATAAGCAGCATCCAGGAAAGAGTTAATTATTATTATTGTTGTTGTTAATAACAACAACAACAACAACAACAACAACAACAACAACAACAACAACAACAATAATAATAATGTCTTTAAAACACTTCAAATTACATGTCTCCAGAAGGATTCACAAGTTGAAATGGAACCAAAATGATGTATGGAGATGGTTTTCCCTATACTCCTGAAACATATTAGGTTCTGATTCGATATTAGGAAGAAATTCCTCCCTGTGAGGGTGGTGAGGCCCTGGCACAGGTTGCCCAGAGAAACTCTGGTTGCCCCATCCCTGGAAGTGTCCAAGGCCAGGTTGGACGGGGCTTGGAGCAACCTGGGATAGTGGAAGGTGTCCCTGCCTGGGGCAAAGGGTTTGGACTAGTCTTTAAGGTCCTTCCAACCCAAACCATTCTGGGATCTATGACACCAGAGAGGGGAGCAAAAATACAGCATCAAGGTGGCAGCAATGGGAATGAAGGTTCCGCTTGGTAGCTCAGGCTGGATTGGACTGGAGCACCAAAAAGGTAATTTCTTCTCATTTATTGCTGCTGCCCATCAGAATCCTGTGCTGATCAGGACCCGGTGCTGATCTGAGGGGGGGTAAGAGGAGAACTATGGTAGGAAAGGCATTAGGAGGCAAGGGATCAGCACTCAGGATGCTCGTGGTAGGTAAGAGTAAGCCAGATCACCACCCCTGACAGTTTCAACAGGGAGTATGTTATCCACCAGCTTTTCTCATCCATAATGAGAATTAATTTAAATAAAAGAAAAAACACATATCCCAACCCATTAGTGAAAGGATACAACAAGAACTGAAGCCTATGTAATACTGCAGAAAATGTGCTTCCCACAGAAGTTGTATCATCAACATTTCTGAATAATTAATTGGAAATAAAAGCAGTTGGAAGGTTAGCATGCTTTAATGCTTTTTGAATGATTTTCAATACTCAATGACTTTTGGCATAACAGTGAGCGTGGAGTTGTGCATCACATCACACTCAGGTGACCGACGGAAAGACAGAGAAATACAGGGAACAGTAAAACACAACCTCCTACATCAAAATAAAAATCAAACATACTTATAGATGAAAACTAAATTTAATGTTTGTTCCTGAGAGATGGAAAAAGAACTCTGGGAAGGGCTATATTGCCTTGGATTGGTGGAATGAGATGCAAAATGCATATGAAAGGTTTTCATTTGAGCTGATAAAACTGCATGCTTTGGAAACGCGGGGCTCTGCAACGAACAACACTGAGGTCTGGTGTCAATTTAAATGCACTGAACACCAGGAAAATGCCCCCAACTAAGGCTTCAAACTTGTACAGCACATTTCCACTCAACCCAACTAGATTGCCTGTCACATCTGACATGGCTTGTCAAAAGTTATCCTTCACTGCTCATGGGCAACATGGAGGGTCAAAAGACCAAATACAATGGTCCAACCCATCCCATTTTTTTTCCTTCAGAGCAGCAGATATTGAACTCGAAGATGACAAGACAGAGCAGGTTGAAGCGGCTGCCAGAGAAAGAGAAGCTGTCCAGAGCCGCTGATCTGAAGGAGAAAAACCAGCCGGTCTGTGCATGTCATGGCCGGGGCTTGGGCGCTGACAGTCTCACACAAAAGGCAGTGAAAAGCCGAGAAACTTGAAGTGGCCTTTGCAAACCATTTCAGCCGTTAAAAGGAAAGAGCCGGTCACCCGGTAATGTGAAACGCGCCGCGGCCGTGATTGAAGGGGGAAAGGACGTCCTGCCTCTCCTTAATCTGCAGCCACATCAACCAGAGGGGATTTTTCACTCTCTGGAAAAATCTGAATTTTAAGAAGTGGCTTTTTCGCTCAGAGCTTATTGTTATTTAAAAACAACCAACGCCTTTCTAAAGCAGCTCAAAATGTTTATCTGTATTTTCGGTCAAGGCCTGTTTGTGCTGACAGAAGATATTAAGTGATAATTTATGGAAAAGCAACTTATTAACAGTTGCAAATACAGAAGGTGCCCTAAGTGTGCTACAATTAGTAATGTCACACATGTGTGAAAGGCCAACTGCAGAGATTTTCCACAATATCACTAAAAAAGTTGTGGTCACGTGCTGCAAACATGTCAGTGCAACAAATTTTGGCACATTCATTTCCCTCTTTACCCCCCCAATTGACATAGTGTGAACCCTCTCTACGGCTATACTCAAAGAGTAGATTCAAAAGAATCCCAACTTGCTTCTGTTTTCTTTCTCCATAATAATTCAAGATTCATGTATGATTTCTCCACCCCCACAACAGTGACGACAAAGCTGGTTGAGATCCTCAACCCCTGGAGTGCAGATTGGCAGCATACAGTGACAGACTGCCCCAAAGAGCAGCCACATCCAGGCACAGGTTAATACACGGTATTTCCAACCTTAATCCTTCCTTTCTGATGTCATCTTTGTGCTTTAATTGCCTCAAAAGCAAAATCAACTTAAATTAATGAGAGAATTCGGAATTACCACCTCCAAGCAGAAGCAGGAAGTTCATGTTTGCTGTTGGTGACAGAGCTGGCTGTAGACTGTAGTGACATTTTTAATACTTGGGTGGCTAAAATATCAGTATTTGAATAGGAAATCTCGCATTTTACACCCTTCTGGAATTTAATGTTTTTCAATCTTTCTGGGCTGTGTTCAGTTTTGCTGGATAACCTTTCCATCTAATCTACCAAGTGGCTCACTGAATTTTAGCATCTTATATGTATTCAAATACTTGTATTCAAATACATATTTTCTTTCACATTTTTTAATTTTTTTTTTCTTTTTTGGTAGTGGGAAAGGCCCTTCAGATCACTTAAATTCATATTAACAAGGACCCGCCTGAGTGAGTTCAGAGGTGGGCCACGAAGATGATCAATTGTGATTGTCCCATTCATCTGTGGAAGTGTCCAGCTGGACAGGGCTTGGAGCAACCTGGTCTAGAGGAAGGTGTCCCTGCCCATAGCAGGGGGAGGAACAAGATGATCCAACCCAAACTATTCTATGATTCTATGATATAATCACAGATAAGTATTTCACCTTGTTTGCATAAACAATCCTCATGAATGAAAAAAGTAAATATTTCAGATGTTTTTAAGATCTTAACCTTCAGTTGAAGAGTCAGAAGCCAAAAAATTAAAATCTAATTCTCTTGTCTCTGTTCCCATATTTTCCTTTTCAAACTGTTTCGCTCTCCCTTTTTCCTTTGTACCTGTCCCTGGGTTGTGGATGAGCACAGGGAAATGCCTGGTTCCTTCCCTTTTTCCCTGTAGCTGTCCCTGGGTTGGGGGATGAGGACAGGGAGATGCCCAGCCCTTGCCTGCCCCACCAGCTCTGTTTCCCTTCAATATCCCGACACTCTTGTTGTATTCATGAGCTGCAATTTAATTCAAGTGCACTCCAGTTCCAGCAAACACAGAGCGGCCAAGGGCCCAGCGCGCAGCTCCAGCTGAGGAGGGGATGGGTAAATATCACCGTGTGAGAGGATAACCTGCCCACACATACACCAGCCCAATTAGCCCAAGCAAGAAGAGCTTTTATTCCCCAAAGAGTCAGAGAAAGTCGGAGCAACGCTCTCCATCATCCAGCCTGAGATGAAGCCATGGTGTGGTCCGGTGCGGTCTATGCTTGACATCAAGCACTGAAGTTGCACCCACTGCTGCCAGTGAAAGGAAATTTGGAAGAGCAGATAATGCAGAAGATTAAATCTTATTCTTGTAGGTTAAAAATGGTTCTCCATAGCACAGAAAAGGAAGAGTCTCACCTCTGAGGGCAGTGGAAGAAGCACCCTGACCTGGCATTACCTGAGCACAACTGAAACCTGCCATCAGAGGAGCAATGTAATGGCCTTTGCCTCTTCAAAAGGCACCAAGGTTTTAACACAGAAAGTTTAAATATTTTCTTCTAGAGAAAAGAATTTCAAACTTAAAAACAGTCACAAAAAGCATATTAATCTGATTAACAGACTTTCCCCAGAATATTATTATCAAATATAGCCCAACCAGTGAAAATCTGCAAGAATTCAAGGCATTTTGAGCATGCAAATGGTCAAACTAATTACTAATGACTGACTACATCCTTAATTTATTTGCCTTACTAAACAACTCTGATAATGCTTACTTTCAGAACTTTCTGAAAATACAGAACACAAGGAAGCCCAAAGAGGAATGAGATGGCTGAAGGCACAACATCAAATTAGGAAAGCATGAGTAGTCAAGAAATTAAGGGTTAAGGAAACCTTAATATGCAATTGGAAAGCACTGTACTCGACAAAGCTCCTTCTTTACATAGAAATAAAATTCCAATTGGGTGTATAATCTCATGCTGTAACACTTGGGGTTTTCACGGAATCACAGAACGGTTTGGGTTGGAAGGGACCTTAAAGATCACCAAGTTCCAACCCCCTGCCATGCTTTTCAAGAAAGCATTGTAGTCCAAAGGCTTCCAAAACTAAAACTATATGGTTTAAGAGGAAGAGAACGCGCACATTTATGGCGTGAACGCTAAAAAGGCTCAGTGATTTCTGAACCAACAAAGGCTGCCTAAAATATGCGTTTCTTCACCTCCCCCGTGCCTTCCCACCCGAGCCCATGTCCGAGCACAGACCACCTCGGCAAGCACCATTCCCACCCGCTGCTCCAGGCTAAACACTCCCTGTGTATATAACTAGTAAATTCAACAGCCTCTTTAACATCCCACAACGAATTACTGACAAGTCATTTTTTTGCTCTGTATTGCAAGTCAATGTGGCAACCCTGTGGATTTTTTTTCCCTATTGCAAACATGCTCCGTGCCTCGGCTCTGAGCCGTTTGGATGCTGATACAAGATTCATAATGGCTGTCAGAATCTGCAATTTTTCCTTTTGTTTTATGAGGTCAGGCAATATTACCTGCACTGATGTATTCCATTTCCCCAGTTGAAAACCTTCTCATTTGAGCACGACAGGTTGAGGGAGTCATGATTTTGCAACCTACCATGTGAAACACAGCGCGAGGGGGCAGGTGCCTCACCCCACGTTCTCCTTTTGCTCTTGTCCACTGGCAACAGTAAATTAAACTGTCAAAAACGGAATTGTCCTGTCATCAACAAAGCTATAGCTTCACAAGTATTGCAACATCAGATATATTTCTAATTCTGCATTTCCCTCCACCTGTAATTTCATCAGGAACTCATGCTGGCCCATGGTGAGAAGCTGTCCAGGGGACACTGGTGGGTTCCTTGGGAGGCTTGACATGGCATTTCCAAGACAGAAATTAATGAACGATAGTAGCAATTTGTTACATATATATATAAAAAAAGTGTTTGGCACAAGGTCCTGATCTCTCCCCTTGCTTCGGAGCCTGGAGAAGGGCCGGGATGGTAGCGGGTTGGGACACAGGGCACAGGGAGTTGCAACACAGGACCAAAATTTAAACATAGTTAAATGCCTTAATTGCACAGATAAAGTGGACTTGCACTCAAAAGTCATGTCTTTGCCTTTTGGCCACTTCGGAGTTTCAAAGTGCCTCAGAGAAGTCTCCTCTCCAATCAAACACGTTTTATTCCAGCACACGTACCTTCATGAACTTGTGGTAGAAACAAGAGTTTTTGGAGAGTAAATCCAGGTCACTTCATTTCAGATTTGGAACATTCAAACCAGTGTTTCCCATTGTCATGCAGTTCTCCAGGGGTCATTTTAAAGGAACATGATTCACTACAATCTTCATTCCAGGATTTAAAGATAGTTTCAATTTTCACTTGAAGCTGACTACTACCTTTTTTTAACCTGCTTTAGGTCTGTTTGAATAAGTTTCTAACCTCACATGTTACATAGCAGTATAAACTGCCCAGAAAACATGTATGTGTTGTAAAAAAAAATTAAAATATTGTCAAAGTTGAAGCTCACTTCTACCTTTTTTTAACCTACTTTAGGTCTGTTGGAATAAGTTGCTAACTCATGTGTTACACAGAACTACAAACTGCCCAGAAAATATCTATTTTTTTTCAAAAATAATAAAAATCTTGTCAAAGTATCATTCAAATGCATAAAGTAAGCAGAATATCCAGTAGAAGGGTTATACAAATTACCATCATTAAAGTGAAAAGGAGCATCTCTCCCGATGTGCTGATAAACAAGAAAAAAAAGGGCTTGTTGTTATTAATTCAACATAGCAATCAAATATTGTTTTAGATTACCTCTATAAAAATTCCAAGCTTATCAATCATTAAACTGTGGACAGAAAGTTAAATTGAGCTAAGAAATCATTTCACGCAGCTTAATGCAGTCAAAGTGACTCAATATTCCTTTATTAATTCTCATTTAATATCACTTTAAATTGCCGCCATTATTATCCTACGGTAGACGAAGGGCTCGGTGTAATTAGTCTGTATTAAGCCCTTTTTATTTAGAAGAAGCCAAATAAACAAACCCGCTTTAATTACCTGGGTGCCACAATATTGATCTGAGCATCAAATTTTAATACGCCTTGATCTGGACGTTTCCAGGGGTTGGGTGGGTGGGTTTGGGCCCCCGGGGCCCCCCGCGAGCTCGGCCGCCGCCAACACGCCACCAATTACCAGGAGAGACAAAAGTCAACGAAGGCAGGGAATCTTCTCCCTCCCAAACCTTGTTCTCTCCCACTTCAGTACATGGTGTTAACGACATACAAATTTTGAGGTCATTAAGTATAACCAGGAATTGAAAGGAAGACAGGCGCGCTTCCAGGAGATGCCGATGTCAGCATTTCAAGTACTCTCCTAATCCCACAATGCAAGTTTCAGCATTATTGTCTCAATTTAACTTGCATTAGTACCTAGCACCTTGATTACACTGTTGGGGTGGTAATCTTCGCCTGCATATGCCATCATTACTTATGTCAAGCCTCTCGAGTTGTTATGAATACTATGTTGTTTTACGAGAGAGAGGAAATTAGTGCCAGTCCCCCAGAGTTTTGGGTGCTTAACACTGAAGCACTACACAGCCCTCTCAAATCCCACAACAAATCCTTGTTTAGTGCCACATGGAGATAAGGACTTTACAGCAACATCCCAGCATAAATAACCTGCATCTCTTTTTATTTGGAAAATGTCAAAAAGAAAAAAATCTCCCTTCTGTGATTTTTTTTTTTCCCCCCTTTCTACCCAAAGTGTGTCGGGGATTGTCCTGCCTTAGTCGTCACTCGGGCACAACCCCAAGCGTGGCCAAGCCCCTGTATTTTCAAATCACCTTAAAATGCAGGTTTTAGATATGTTTTTAATAAAAATGAACTTATCAAACCCAGTGGAAAGGGGCTGTAGTAAGATGAGTCTTCCCTCAGGAGTGCAATAAAGAGAGAAATCGTCGCCCGGCACGTTTCGCCCTCTCAATGTTTTTTT
>NW_020884915.1:1456619-1542403 GCF_003945725.1 Corapipo altera
ATCATTCTTTGCAGAATATTTCTTAGTGGTTCCCTGAACACCACGATGACCAACATGAGATGGTCTCACACAAATGGAGAGACTTTCTTACTGCTCCCCAGCACAATTAAAATGCTCTTACTCTTACTTGTTAGTTATTTCTAATATTTTTGCAATTAAAATCTTATTTTTTCATTTAGAATTTTAATTAAACCTTTTCTTAATGGAGGGTTAGTAGAAGTTTACTGCAGCATCCCTTAAAACTTTAGGCCAACACAAGGGTTTAACTCTGCTGTGGTGGTAAATAAAGAGTATTACTGGGTGGATACTCAACTTCACACAAACCAAAGACACCTGAGAAACCAAACCTAAGACTGTTAAAGCTTTAAATATCAAAATTCTTCTAGTGACATTAAAGAAGTCACATGGCTTTTAATACTGATGATAAAGAAAGGCACCATATTTCTTTATGATGGGCTCAGTAATTCTACATGGAATACATTTCCAATGCACTTCACTTTACGATGGCATTATATATTACTGATATTTGTGCACAGTAACTCCAGAAAGTAAACTAGTTACACACTGATGTAGGTGCTAATCTACCATAAAATATGCATTTCTAATTTTAAGCAGAACTCCTCATGAACCTAAACACGAGATGCTTTAAGATACATTATCTACACTCCAAGATACATTTCATAATTTGTAGGTGTTAAGTAATCGCTGGCACTATAATAAAATAAATTCTCTCCCACTGTCTGCCTTGATTTCTCCCCCTCCCATGCTTCTTAAAACTTTTTACCTTCCTTACAGCAAGCTTAGCAGTTAGGAAATTAAATGCAAAATACAACTCTAGACTAGTCATAAAGTTGTATTTTTGGTTCAAATAGGTGTCACTTTCTGGGAAAAACAAAATCAAATCCAACTAACCTGCAGAAGATGCTAATCCAAGCAATTAAGTAAACAGAGAAAAATACAAGTCTGGAAAAAATTCCCCTGGAAAGTCTTCTCCCAGAGCTGCCTTGGACTTGGTGGTTGACTAATCTTGATACAGACCTTTAGTGAACAGTTGACAACTTTCACCTGCATCACTTTTATCTGAGACTGCGCAAGAATTACTTTGCACACAGCCTGTAGTCCAGCTCCATTCCCTCCCATATAGATGCCACCAGCAAATTTAGTAACTGTTCCAGCTCAAGCCATTTCCCCAGTCAGTACCAAGAACACCATCTGAGGAGGTCCAAAGTCTTGCTAAAGGTCAAAACATCTTCCTCTTCTCACTTATGGAAAAAGTAAATTGATAAAACTATAATTTGCCTGATCCTTATGGAATCATGAAATGGTTTGGGTTGGAAGGGACCTTAAAAATCATCTTATCCCACCCCCTGCCACGGGCAGGGACACCTTCCACTAGACCAGGTTTTTCCGAGCCCTGTCCAACCTGGCCTTCAACACCTTCCTTAATACCACCTACATACTTGCATTAAAAAAAATCTAGAAGAAACCAAAGGAAAACCAAATCCTACCATTTTCTGGACAAATTTTATCCTTTACCACAGCCCTTCTATTCAGAGGCTTTGTGCTCCTCCCCACGCAACCCGTGAACGTTCCAAAGTGTCTCCTGGTGTGACTACAAGTGCTTTAGCCAGTCCCTCAAGTATCCTCAGATTAAAATAATCAGGTCTTTTAAAAGAGGCAGGACTCTGTCAGTGGATCTCCTCGGCTGAGATCTCATCCATTTTCTCCTGGTATTAATTGTACGAACCATCTGCTCACTTTGGATTTTTTTTTTAATTTTAATTGAAAACAAATGCAAAAAGTCATTGAACACTTCAGTCTCATTTGCTAATAGCTCCCTGTTTCCCTCAAGGAGCTCACCAAACACTTCCCTTGGTCTTCTTCTCATTCCTAATGTACTTATCCATCGATTTCTCTGTGTCTCTTGCTACTTCCATCTGAATTTGCCCCTTGTTTCCTTATTTTGTCCCTTACACTGGGGTTATTCCTTTTGCAACCTTTCTTTTTTTGGAAGTGAGCTGCTCTTTTTCTCTTTTTTTTTTTTTCCTGGTGTTTAAGGTCTTTGAAGCATGCACATGATGGAGCCATGTGGGTTTCCACTGATGATCTTCCTTTTCCATGCACTGAAATTCCCTCCACTTTGATCAGTGACAGATCTTGGCAGTTCTGTCCTGAATTTCCCTCCTGTAAGAACTCAGTTACTACCCAGATTGTTACCCCCTGTTTTTTGCACTGTTTAAATTTGCAGATTTTCCAATGAATTCTCTGATATTTCACTTGAGGCAATCAAGTAATGAATTAAAAATGAATAATGTTTAAAAAAAAATCTAAGCAAACCCTGGTGCAACCAGACCCATCACACTTTGTCAGGTGGGACACCCAGTTTTCCAAGTGACTATTTGAAGTCCAAAGGAGGATCTATTTTTTTTTCAAGTTTCTCTTTTCCTCATATCCCCTATTTTATGTCAGTGGGATTAGGGTGAGAGGAAGGCAAAATAATTTGCTGTAATGAATGCTGAAAATTGCCACATGAAAAAAAACTTATAGGAAATAGCAACACTGAATCCACATTAAAATTGGTTTTCTTTGGGAAAAATTTGCTTATATGTTACGGATTTCTGCACAATTATTTTCTGTTCAGAATAATTTCCTATAAAATCATAAAAATACAGCCATGAAGTCACATGTAAGAAGAGCAATGGTGTATAAATACAACCTACCCCTGAGGGGGATTATAAGAGGATAAAGAGTTTATACAGACATCATTTGGGAGACCACCTTAATCTTGACGGTTAGGGGACAATTAGGACATTTCTGAAGAATTTTCAACTCATTCTCTGTTGAACCGGATGAGTTTTCTATACCCCCTCATGGCTCCTGGGCAGGAAAAGCATTATTTGGGGATGTGGATGGCAGAAAGTGAGATCCCTTTTGAGTAAATCTTCACAAAAATATAAATATCTGCATTTTTTAGACCTTTTTCTACCCTGGTTGTCTCACTACCACCAGTTTCACCCTTCAAGAATATCTTTGTTTGAGGATTTACAAACAGTTTAACCAGAGTCTTTAAATTTGGGCAAATTGTACTAATATATCTGAATGTGTATGGTAAACCTGACCCAAGGGTTAATCTATTTTACAAAGCCTAAAAAAAGATCAATTTGTTCCTTAAAACAGCCACAGTAAAATTTAATGCTGTATTTCCAACTCTTATGGCAGTTAAAGTTTTTAGGAGTGAATTATTCAAGGTAATTCAGTGACACTGAACCCATTGAACTGCCCTGAAGTTCAAAATCCAAATTTTACTACTTTTCCTATAAAGACAGGAAAATATCAGAACTTTTTAATTTAAAAAATATGTTTTCTTACTTGACACTGGAATGGTGATGAGATGAACAGACCTGGAAAATGCAGCAATTTCTTTATGTGGTTTAAGTCTTTGTGCTCTCTTCCCAACACCCCAAAACCCAAAATGGACAGAGCAACCTTAAAGTCAGTGGGAAGCAGAAATCCCTCACACTGCGAAAAAAAACCAAAACAAAAAATTACATATGTGTACATATATATATATATACACATATATATAAAAATATAAATACATGGTAGGAAAGCAACTGTGGGATTTAAACCCCGGACTTTCTTAAAACCAAAGCAGCCTGGATATTATATCCAGCCCCCTTCTAACATGCCAAGGAAGAGATGCTTGGTCTATTTGATTTATTAGGGCTTTACAAAGTGGGGTTTTTTTGACAGGAATTTTTTACCGGGAATAACAACAGAGGGGTTTGGAGCAGGCTGTGAAGCAGAGGGTCCTTGGCCTCTCTGTTTACAGCTATGCTGCCACTTCTCATGTTGCCTGTGCAGGTCAGATGGGAATAGTCCAAAATGCACCAATACACATTTTTGTCTCCTCAGAACAGTGTTTTTCACACTATTACAGAGTATTCCAGGCTTTACACTTAGATTTTATTTTTCAGAGGTGCATAATTATAAAAACTGCCTTCAGTCTCAGCTGCCCACACACAAGTGCACGTCCAGACACCTCAAAAAGCACTGAACCAAAGATGTTTGGCAGCTATTCCGCTCTATTTGTGACGAGGGGTTACAGCAGCACAGGATATGGAGCTTTCCAGCTCTGCATCTGTACGCAGCCATCACAGAATTGGACAGAAAACCCTATTTCCCACTCCTGAAAGCCGGGTTTCCTGCTGGAGCCGAACACTCCACATTCCTCCCACTGACAAATATGATAAAATACACAAAAACAATAGAAATTGTTTATGCTTTTCCTTTGTTGCCACTAGATTCCAATGTCATATCACCTTCCAATGTTTATCCATCTGAGGAAAATGGGAAGCTTGAAACGAATATTTTTTGGTGTCCAATAATGCTAATCTGACATTTCTATTATCTCTGATCAGCCCAAGTGATTTTGGGACAGAGCAGAATTTATACCAAGCTGCTTGCAAGAAAAGCAGCATTTCCTGTGATATTATTAACTATGATTTGCCCCAGAGTGACTGGAGTTGCCTCTTCAGATGCTGCCACCAGCCAGCAGAGCTGGGACAGACCTACAACACAGCACAGCTTTCTTTTTAAAAAAACTCCAACCATAACTCATTCTCTGATAGACCCTGAAGGTGGAAATCCCCTCCTTTCACTTCCACAGAATCAGTTCTTGCAATCCAGAGGTCAAAGTCAATCATACACTTCTAGAAAGAAATATTTTCTGACCATCTGAAGGGGAGTTTCTACCTGCAGAAAAGTTTTGGAGCCTCCTGCATCTTCTCATTGTTAGTGCAGCATGTATTTCAACCAAAACAAAGCCTAATTAAGGGATGACATTCATATTGCTGGATTTTATATGAAATAAACCATGTTCGTAGAGTTGAATAACTTCTGCCACTAAAACAATTTTGGCCACAGAGATTTTAAGGTTATTAGTGCCCAATTTAAAGATCTAAGGGCTAAGAGAGTTTTGTTCTCTGGGGAAAGTCAAGCTTAAACTCAACACCTCACAAAAGACACAACAGAGCAACACCACAGGGAATTCAGCTGCCTCTAAACAAATGTGGCCATTTAACTTAAAAAACAAATGTTTTGTTTCTATCAGATCTGAAATCACCTCAATCATTGGAGGAGATAAATCTCCTGCTATGCTGAGGTCTCACACGGCAGAAGAAGAAACTCAACCGTGAACTGCAGCGCACACAACCTGACTGGGTGCAAATGAAATCATCACTAATCACAAAACTGTGGAATTAACTGAAAGGAAATACAGGCTTTAGACATTCAGATGGGGTTGAACTATCAATCAGGTACTCAACAGAAAATTTTAGGTCTAAAATCCATGTGAATATCCCAAAATTGGCTATTTTGTATCACTGGAGTGTTATAAGAAACAGCTGAGGTCTGTGCTAAGGTAGAAGGTTCTTTGGTGGTTCCTCAGCCAAGGACAGAAAAATCTTCTTTGAATACTTGGTCAACAAGCCTCATGCTGGAGGATAAAGCCTCCAGTTATTTTTAGTCAATAAAAACGAAAGAAAAATACCCAAGTGTGCCTGACAAGGAGGGACTGAAGTACCAGCGGATTTTGAAACGCTAAGACAGAAAGCTTCTTATTTCATTCAATTTGAGAGGTGAAGAGGGAACAGTGCCACAGTTTGGAGGCAAGAATAAAAATTCCATGAAATAGTCTCAGGAGACAACTGATAGCACTCATCCATAGTTGGTGACACTCTGACTCTTTCATGAAAAAGGCAATTTTGCTTCCCAGAAAAAATATTCTGGCACTGGGGATTCAAGAGGACAAGGCTCTCAAGGCGATTTCTGACTTTCTAACCCATATTAATATCTACAGTTATCAAATCCAGAACTTCAAACTGTGACTTTGTAACAAAGAGCATTCTCAAAAAAACCACAAAAAGCTCTCTTTTGTCATGTATTTACAGCTGGAGAAATCCCATCCACTCAGTCAATTCCTTACTAATAAAATCTGCTATTTTAATGCAGCTTAGGAGAAAAGACTTATCAGGAATGAAGTTGTATTACACATCTTAAACCTGTGTGAGCATTTATTGAAAATAATTTAAAATAAGATTTTATAGAAAGAGTAATCACTTAAAAAATCTTATTTCAGCAGAGTGGGAAAAAAATTGAGTAATGTTTAGTTTCCAACACAGTATCTGAATTCCTCTTTTATGGCATATTTTTGTTCATTTAAACAGGTGTTGTCTTTTTTACATATAAAATTGTTTGAGTGTGGGATCTGAAATACTTGAAATTTCATCTCCCCTTCTTAAAAAACAACCTTGAGGTGTCCTGTAATTAAAAAAAACTATTTCCCTAACGAATGAGTGAGAACAGAACACAGGGGAGATACTTTGGAAAGGAGAAGTTGGTTTCTAAGAAAACTCACCGTACTAAGCAAAAATTATCCTTGGACAAGTTGCCTGAAAAGAAAATTTCCCTCTTGAAAAGAACCAGTTTTTTTGAAGATGTAGGACTTTGCTGGCTTATTTTCCTGCTATTGGAAAGAGCTGGAAAGAATTAAAGAAAACGAGGTGAACGTTTCTAGAAAGAATGGAACACGACTGGCAAAGGCAAACATTTAGTGTGGATTGAATTAATTTTGTATTGTAGCCTTTCACACTTGTGAGGAAATTAATTCTGGGAACTACAAGATGAGAAGCCACTGGCTTGTTTCCAGCACCTCCTCACAGTCATCTGCTTGAAAATCAGCTTCAAAATTGCATATTTATTTTGGATGAATTACCCATTCTGAGTGTTTTGAACAGCAAAGACAGAGAGTTAAAATATTTACATTAAAGACTAGACACCAGGAGAAGAACTGCTAATTGTTTGCATGCAAAATTATTGTTCCTAGAAAGAATAAACAGCAATAAGAAGGTGGTGGAGGGTTTGGAAATCAGTCAACCTTCAGTCTAAAGAAATGGTTGTACTTCTGAAACAAATTCTGACCCACTCGCTGCCAATAAATTACTCTGAATTAGGTATTACAGAAGTTATTTGCCTTTGCAAACCAACTTAGGACCGAGCAGCTGGTTCAGGTCACTGGCACAAAGCAACCGGTTTTGTGAAATGCACACAAATGTTTGTCTTAACTGTAACTGATCTCTAAACAGGAATAGGGGCTGATGATCTTAATGCTCACATTTTAAACAAATATTCATGCAGGACACACAAAATAAATGCTTTAATACATGAAAACCCTATATACAACACTCAATACCTACATGGAACACCCAACTCAATGTCACTCACGTCAAGTCTGCCTGGCCAAGGACGTGTCCCTGGTGAAAGAAAGGTTGGTGGTTTGAAGTAAATAAAATCTAATTCCTATCTCTACACAGAATCATAAAATCACAGACTGGCTTGGGTTGGAAGGGACCTTCAAGACCATCCAGTTCCATCCCCTGCCATGGGCAGGGACACCTCCCACTAGCCCAGGTTGCTCCAAGCCCCGTCCAACCTGGACTTGGACACTTCCAGGGATGGGGCAGCCAGAGTTTCTCTGGGCAACCTGTGCCAGGGCCTCACCACCCTCACAGGGAACAACTCCTTCCCAATATCCAATCTTAATCTACTCTCCTTCAGTTTAAGGCCATCCCCCTCATCCCAAGTCCCTCTCCAGCATTTTGTGAGCCCCCTTTATGTACTGAAAGGTTGTGATTGAGCACATCCTTAACCAAACACCACGACACACAAACGGTTAACAACCGCATCTTGGTTCTCCCATTCGACGCACTCCCTGCCGTGCTGAAATGTGAATTAAGCTGTTCAAATTTGAGGCCTCAGCCTGACATTTCCTCCTCACTCCCAGACCATCAAACTGCGGCTGCCGGGATGGAAGTTGTGTTTGTTCCCGACGCCGCGTTGGTGAAACGCTGGGGTTCAAGAACTTGTAATCTGCACCGTAACATTTTGCCTGCCTGGCAACAGCAACGATTTCTATTTGCATGGTAATGAGACATTTTATTTGACAAGGTGTTGAAGGAAAAGATGCAATAATTTTAACAGTTGGGTGTTACACTTTAAACCCATTCAATGAAGCTGGGAAAAAAACATTGCTTCAATAGCCAACTTTATGGGAGCAGAGCATGGAGCAGGAAAAGGGACCAAAAACTAATGAAAAAGTAATCACAGCACCCACCTGTATTCACTGAAATACTAAACTACACATTACAAAGGGAAACTATTGTGTTCGGTTACTCTGGATCTGTATTCCATGAAGTCAGGAAGGCCCCAAAGACAGACTGATCAGGGACATGGACATGGCGAGATTTCCATCTCCCTTAATCCCAGACCAAAAGGAGCTTGGACTCTACCTCTAAGATCCCCAATCTTAACTTTAAATAATCTAATTAACCTGAGGTTTGCCATCTTCTCCCTTCTTTGCCCCTACAAAAAGCAAAGTTTGCTTTATTTTAGAAAAACATCCTCCTATTGAATCATCCATATTGCTGAAAATCTGATGTTATCTCTGACCTCAGACATGGAGCTTGAATAATGAGATAGGCATGTGACTAGATGATAAACAGAGATCTTGTTTCCCCTGCAAGGAAGCACCAAGAAATTTAACTGAGGCCATTGCAGCAGAGGTCTTTGGATGGGTTACAAAAATAAAAATCACGTGGTGTCTCCAATCAGTGACAGCATGGAAAAATGATCTGAAATGTTTCCTAGATTGCAATTTAAAATATATTTACAATTATCAGGTAATTAGATAAACTGCCTGTGTTTCAGTGACATCCCCCAAATAAATGGTACTACTGGTTTCCCATCAAGTAGGTGGATGGTCAATCCCTGCATCCTGCTGTGGGGCTGGAATGACTCCCTTGAGCTCAGCTCCAAGGGATGCCCCTCAGATCAGATCTGAGGCAGGAGGGGTCATCAAGAAAAGTGAAGTCCCTGTTAGTGGAAAGCGTCAGAAAGATACTATTTTAATCCATGTTCTAGAAAAGCTAAGTTGTGTAACAATAATGTAGTTACAAAGAAAGAGGATGGTTGTAAACTGAGAGAGGGTAGCATTAGGTAGGACACTGGGAAGAAATTCTTTCCTGTGAGGATGGGGAGGCCCTTGCACAGGTTTCCCAGAGGAGCTGTGGCTGCCCCATCCCTGGAAGCTCCTCTACCACTAAACTAATCTGAAAATTAAGTATTTCAGTATTTTTGTTGTAAAACTAATACTTCTCTCAGCAACAGGGAAGTTACCAAAGGCTGCTGCTTGTTCTCTCCTTGTCAGAGCAGCTGCTGAGCTACTGCCAGAACACCCACATTTCTTATAACCTACAGTTTAACTCATGCAACAGAAGCCAAAACCAGAGCTGCCAACCCTCACCTCATGTCTCAGTGTAGATCACAAAAGCAGCAAACATTGTCTCAGCTTTCCCAATGAGCCATCTCTGCACAGTCAATGGGATTTTACTTTTTCTAAGGAAATTAGATGTATGTGCTTGGGTGAACTCTACAAGCAGTAATCAGCTTTGGAGATTCAAACCCCAATTCAAACCCAAAGAACTGAAAGAGATATTGTACCCGCCTACAAAACCAGACATACTTTGTGTCCTGCAGCATGAGCTCTGTTACTGGAGAATTCATAGTATTTCATTCAGAAAATCCTAGAATGGTTTGGGTTGGAAGGGACCTTAAAGCTCATCTCATTCCACTCCCTGTCATGGGCAGGGACACCTTCCACTAGCCCAGGCTGCTCCAAACCCCATCCAACCTGGCCTTGGACATTTCCAGGGATGCAGAAGCCACAGCTTCTGTGGGCAACCAGTGCCAGGGCCTCACCACCGTCCCAGCCAAGAATTCCTTCCCAATATCCCATCTAACCCTGCCCTCTGGCAGTGGGAAGCCATTCCCCCTTTGTCCCATCCCTCCATGCCCTTGCAAACAGCTCTGGGGTTACTTTGCACCTGACCAAACAGTACACATCAATACCTGCACAACACCACTCTGCCAAAACGCTATAAATTTTGCTATTTAGTGACAAAGTTCATGAATTTGTCTTGTTAAGTTTCCTTTTGCCCTTTACTCCATCAAAATCTTTCATTCTCAGAGTGAATCAAGGTCCCAACGGCCCATCGTGGGACGGAGGAGATGATGTGATTAGGGAAATTTAACAAAATAAGGCACCATCATGCCAGAGCCTGTATTTTCCTGTATCACAAGCCCTGTTATTTTGATTCATACATTTCAACTGAAGCAAACACCAAAAGCAATTTGTGTAATAATCCAACAGAAAGTTAAACAAGAGGAAGCAAACTGCAGGAAATTCATCACCGGAGAACATGATATCAAACACGCGCGTCCCGAGGAGGAACAGCAAGAGGTGAGGACAACAATGAAACAGCAAGAACACATCCAATGTGTACGAGAGGGAAAGCAGAGCGAGGGCAAGAAGCCAGACACATTACACATGACATAAGTAAATAAATCAAAGGAAGTGAGATTAAAACCTGAAATAACTGGAGGAGGGGGAGAGCTATAGCACCTGCATGGAGGTGTCCGCCCCATGGAGATTAATATCACACAGTCCATGAAAAGGCTGATTTGTAGTGGCTGAGCAGGGAAAGGGAGAGAAAGATTCACAGTTCAAAATCAGAGAGTTAAAAAAAAATAACCAGTGTCACTATTGCCTGGCTTTCAAACTGCAGCAACCAGCTGGAAACACAACAGGATTGCTCAAAGCAGCTCCTACTAATTTGGATTTATTTACAATAAAATTATTTTAAGTTTTGTTTTAAACTGTGGTTAAATAAGGCAAATCTATAACTAAACAGTCTGAAAACTGATTTGTTTTCAGTTTTCAGTATATATTTTAAAAAGTTTTAATTTAAAATTTGAAACTTCAAAATACTTAATTTTAACCTCTAGTGGAAAGTGTCCCTGCTCATGGCAGGGAAGAGGAACGAGATAAGCTGTAAGGTCCCTTGCAACCCAAACCAGTCTGGGATTCTATGATTCTATAATTCTTTTCTATCATATTTCAGCTCCAGTTTTATTTTTTCTAATCTTGTTGTAGACTTACCAAAAAAACAAATCAGCAAATCTTTAGTTTCACTGTGTTGTTTTATTTTATTTTTTATTCTGTACCCAGTAACCTGAAGCTCCATATAAATATCAACTGTTCTTCAGTAAGAATCCTGAGATTAATCAATATCACAAAGTTTCCAAATGTAAATCAAATTCACTTTAGGAGTCACAGTCTCACTCCAGAGGAATTTATATGAAATAGTGTTTTCAAAAATATTTAAGGAAGGTTGTGATATTTTTCAATGTAATTCTGCCAGTTAATGTTCTGATGTACAGGATAAAGATACAGGTGGGAGTGGTCACATTGCTCAACATTATTTGGAAGTTTTTTCCCTTTTCATGATCAGTTCTTTACAATTTACTTATAGCTGGGACCATATAACTACAGTAAAGAAGAGGATATTGTAAAAGAGAAGAACTTATATATTTCTTACGGTTTGGAGCAGAGCCAAAGGCCAGCCCTATTTCTATGCACTAAGTGGAGGAAATTAATGAGAGCCAAATATTGAAGGATAATGCAAATAAAGGCCATCAGAAAACACAGCCACAGACATAAAAGGTTACTCTGCAGTCTTAATTTTGGCTATTTAAAAGACACATTTAAAAAGTCAAGTGGCTGTGATGGGATCTCACATTGGCATCATCACAGCAGCATCAAGGCAGTTCTTACATGGGTGGGTAAAAGTGCTGATCTTTAGGAATTTTGTATGAAACAAATTCCTTGCCACTAAAGTGACAGTTAAAACAGTCAAGAAAATAATATACAGTAAAATCAAAAAAGTGCCAATCCTCCTTTCCCTCAGGTTTTCCAACCACCTGCCAGCAAAGTGCATTAGAGGGGCTTTCCTTTTCTAAATGTAAAAGCCCTGTGAGAAATAAATTAAATAAAATCAAAGCACCCTCCACATTTGCAGAGCATTTATTGATGATGGGATTTGCATGTTAAAAAGGGGCACAAGAGCTTCTGCCACCCTCTGGCCCCCTCTGTGTGTGAGGTGTTGGGGAGGAAGGTGAGTGCTCAGAGCAGCAGGTAAGAGCCAGAAGCTTAAATTGGAGACCACAAAATTAATGTGTGTCTTTGGAGTAATAATTTGTAGACTTCACAGAGAACCATGGAATATTATAAATGCTGTTGACCTAGAAGTAGTAATAGAGAATTCAGTATTCAGCACTGAAGAACAATTTAGAAGTGAATAAAGTCCAGCCTGCGACATGACTGCTGTGTGTTGACAGATGGCAGAGAAGCATCTTCTCCATTTTCTCTCATTAAAATAATTATGGCAATGTATGTTAGACTCTTTTCAAGCCTGGCACTTTCACAGCACATACAGGGGCATCATCGTTGCAGGGATAAGGTTAAATAATAATGGAAACACATTTCTGGCATGCAAAGGGCATTTGATATTAAACTTACCTGCTTCCAGAAATAACAGCAGGAAGAAATTTGTTACCTCGGAGTAAATGAAATTATTGCACTTATTCTAACAGGAGGTTAATTAGAGCTCTCTGTTAACTTGAGAAAAATGTCCCAAAACCAGGTCAAGCCTCGGTTTGGCTGATGAGCCTCTGCCTTATGTAACTCTCCAGAACCAGCCCTGCTTCTTCTTTTTTTACCTTTGCTGCCAATTGCTCCCTGTAAAACTGCAAATCAGATGCAGTCCAGTGTGAAACTTCTTCCCCAGCTGTCAAATAATAAACTCTGTGAAACTACAGAATGAAATTTAGGTTACTAGTGAAAAAAATATTCCAGGTTCAAGCGTCTTTCTTGCCCGGGCAGTGGATTTGTGTATCTGCTGCTCCAGCAGAACACCCAGGCAGACTGGGGGGGACTGGGGAGCCAAGTGTTAGCCCAGTTATCCCCTGTGCTGTTAATGACTCCAGTGGGTAGTTAGTGACATGAGATAATTACCACAGAACAGAGCCCTGTAGGTCCATGTCCCCACCGAGTGTGGGACGCGAGCGCTGCGTGATGTCACGGTGAGCAAAAATTACCCGGTGTCAGCACTAACACGGCGCCTTCCCCGCTGCTGTTCTCCCCAATATGATTCACTTTCATTATTTATGAGACTTGTCTCACTAACCCTCAGCAACGGTTCCAAATAATGATAGGAATCTGTCAGTGTAGGATTGTATTTCTCAAAACAATAACCACAGTTCCTGGAAATGTCAATATGTCAATTGAGGGTAACACATCTCTCAATAAACCAATATTTTGTAAAAACAAAACAAAATCTAAAGGAAAAAAAAAATCATGTACAGAAAACAGAAATTTGAGCTCCATGGAACTCTTTTCTTACAATGCCCAGCAGAAAAATTGCTCCCTCCTGCCAGATGGTGGAGACAGAAAGGTACATTTTTATTTTTGCCCAATTACAAACTGTGAAACACTCAATATTTTAGCTCTTAATATTCATGAAATGACACAAGGAAGGAAATGAGGGTCTTGGTAGAAGTCAAATAGCTCACGGTACAGCAGAACCCAAATTTACCAATACAATGTGCAGAAAACTGAACCAAGGTAAGTCAAGTCCTGAACAGTTCCATCCTGAACCTAAGGATTTCAAAATTTAGAGCCAATCAAATATTTCTGCATCACTTTTGAAATCAGCCTTTCACACACCTGTGTTTCAGCCCAAGCCAACAAGAATAAAGGTGAAGATCAAATCCCTGCCTTCAGTTCTAGAGAACTGTGTTAGCTTTGCATTTCCATCCAAACATCCATCCTCTCATCAAAAGTTTTCCAAAAGACTAGCTTGGAAAGCTAGGAAAAGGAAACAAGTGAAGGGCTTTCTCAGACATATTGGGAGTTTTAACATACAGCTAGGAAAATCTGAAGGTATTTCAGGTGATGTTTAAATTATCAGAAATTCAGAGACCATTTGCCATTTCTGAAATCCCAGGATGTTGGGATTTCTAATACCAGAAGTAGAAGCATACCAAAGTACATAACAAAAAGGAAAGCAAAAGAAAGTTCTACAAAACTGAAGATTTACAGAAAAATGCATTGATCTGTAGAGGAATGTTCTACTAAAAAGCAAAACTGTTCTAAAGCACAATACAAAGAATATTAAAAGCACTAAAATTTCTGTTCCCCACTGCAACGCTCACATCCACGTGCTGGGAATAGGGAAAATATAGCCTATCTCTTTTGAAGAACATAAATTTATCACAACTGCAGTAAATCCCCACTCCTGACACAAACTACAAATAACTATACAGCCCTCCCTAACAAATCATCTTGAATTTAATCTTTCCAAACCCAAAGACCATCCTATTTGGCTAATACAGTACATCTTCCTCTACCACTTGCATGGGACTTTGGTCTGGAGTGATCCATTTATTTCTGAGTCTTCTGGAAAACTCCAACTTGTTGAGCAAAGCTTATCAAAGTTGTGAGAGCTGATCTAAGAGAAAATTAAATAAACATGTTGGATTCACATGACACTACGTGCAGCATGTAATGTTAACCAACAGGAGGTAAAAGTGGTAATTAAACTGTTTATATCCTTCAAAATGTACAATCTGCAGTGATCAAGGAGCATGAATTAGGTAAGTAAACATAATGGAGCTTGGAATGACAGGCTGACACTACAGGTGTGTCTGCAGGGAACGGCACAGGGGAGTCAGGGATCTGCCAAAGGGAACAGCAGAAATCTCTGCCCTTGGGAAAATCAGAGACCAGGCTAAAGTGTGCAACAGAGGAGGTGAGAGGGGCTGTCTTCGCCCCCACCAGTACAAGCCTCTGATCAGAAGGCAAGAGTAATAACTGTGTGGTTTCTCAGCAATCTTTACCATGCAGTCCTGAGAGCCACTGACATGAAGGATCTCCTTCAGAGGTAGCAAAAAAAATGACAAAGCATATAAACAGCAGAAGGTCATGGAGCTTGAGGAATTAAGGGCTATAAACAACCAGCATGAGGTGATGTGAGACACAAAACAACTGGAAAGAGCTCAGCCACTCACTAGGACTGGTACTGTCTCACCATCAGCCACAAGTGTCAGAGGGCCTGAAAGCGGTAGGTGTCATCAGGCAGGGGAACAAAGATGATTTCTCACTGTATCATCCATTAAGAACAGGACAATGGGTTTGTGCTCTGTAAGGGACACTGCTGACCCAACTGGTTCAGACGCAATCCTGATTCATCGCTTGCTGCTCACAGAATGCTAGAAAATAAATCATGGAATATCCTCTGTTAGAAGGGACCCACAAGGATGGAGCCCAACTCCTGGCCCTGCACTGGACAACCCCAAAAATCATACCATGTGCCTGTGTTGTTTGCCTATTTCCCATTTTCTTTTCTGTTCTTCAGGTTTCTCTTCTGACCTCCTGTTGCTTCCTCTGATCAGAAGCAGTTAATAGAATTGTTAAGGTTGGAAAAGACCTTTATGATCATTGAGCCCAGCCATCACCCAGCACCACCAGCATGTTCACCATTAAACCATGTCCTCAAGTGTCACATCCACATATGTTTTGAATATTTTCAGGGATGGTAATTCTCCAGCTTTCCTTGAGAAAAAAATCTTTTCCCTAAAAAAGCGTCATCCTCGACAGTTCTGAGTCTGGATGAACCCAAGTCCATCACACTTACAGTGCAGGAAAAGTTTCACCTGCCCTCCTACTTGTTCTGCTACATCTTATATTTCATTTGTTCATACATCTCAAATATTGACACGACATTCCCTCACCACTCTAATCACCCTATCATCCCAAATATGTCTCCATTGTTTCTTCCAAAACCTTTACTGTACTCAACACTCCCATCACCTGTATTGTTCCCATTCTGTCCACCTCCTCTTCCCCTCATGGCCAATCCAACGCCCGCAACAACCAACTGCACCACTGCCTGTTCCTGCATTTGCCTGGAAGTGTCACTTCTGTAATAAGGGCACCCAAAACACCCAGACTTTTCCATGCTTTTGTGGGAAGCTCACCGATGTCCTGTTTTCAGGAAACCACACACCTTTGGTGGTTCTGTGGAAACCTCCTTTCAGTCCTGTCAGTGTAGCAAGTGAACTTTGTCTACATCAAAACGGCCCCATTTTGGTGCCAGCAAAGCGCAGTGGTCGAGAGACTGAAAAAACTTTGCCGTTTGCTCCTCAACTTGCAGTTTGCAGCCTCATCGACAAGATTCCACAAGTGACAGGAGCTGTATTTATCACATAAACAAATAGGAAGCCCCAAATGAGAGGATTAATCTCCCTCCAGCACATATGCTCCCTTCCAGAGCCCTGTACACACGTGGAGGAACATCGGCTGGCACACCTATCAATCCACAGCAAACTTATCATAAAGCAATCAGAGCTTAATTAAAGGCATAGAGAGGTCAATATGTTCATATGCAAGATGATTCAGTATGATGTCACTTGGGTACAATCAATTAAAACGCACAGGATATTTTTTAAATGGCAAAACCTGAGCAGGGAGCCTGTTGTCTACCCAAAGGTTTTGCTATGCTTTAAAAGCTTCATTTAAATATTTTTTTCCCCTTATTTATATGCACAAAAGTAACGGTTATATCAGATATTCATAGGTGATTTAGATGATTGATACCAATTTCTCTTCATAATATGACTAGCAAATAAAAAACACAGCGGTTCTCATAGAAAAAAATAACGTGTGACAAGGTTTCCTAAAACATTTCTATTTTGGACCTCACAAGCTAAATTGCTTTTGCTGGCCCTTTCCACCTCTCAGCATGGTTGACAGACAAATTGATCGAAACATCGGAAAATAATATGCTTGCAAAATTTCTCTGGGTGAGTTTTCAGTCTTTTGAATTTTTCATACCAGAACAAAATGAAAGATTGCCTCCTTGATTTTTCCTCCATTATGCGTCCCCATCTTATGTACTACAGGAACATACAATACTTCAAATAGCAGCAATACATTGTAAACAAAATGTAGAACATTTTTCATAGAACACCCAAGCCGTGCGAAGTTAAAAGACTGGGTAGCAGGAATCTTTGCCCTGCAGATTATGTTGTTCAATTATAATGAATTCATACATTTGAAGTTGCCTTAGGGCCTCTCATTAGACTTAGGGGTGTTTATTACAGGAAATATTGCTTGTATCATTTAAGAAGCAAGAAGGCTGGATGATTTGATTAGAAACGTTGACAGTTGAGGTGTGTAAAAAATATGTCATTCACCCGCGTTTTCCCCCCACTTTAATATTAGGATCCTTCATTTTTTATGAATTCTTTAACCCTTTCCTCCCTTGCCAGCAGCCCACAGCACAGCCCATTCCTTGATCACCAATCCTTCACCAGGAGCTGCTGTTGTGACACCAGTCAATGTTTTCCACCTGGAAGCAGGAGGAAATTGGAGCCATTTCCATCGTCATCCGCATGCGCGGGCACGGCCCAGGGTCTTCCTGCTCCAGGCCTCCCAAGCCCCAGACTCCAGCAGATCCGGGAAATGAACCTTCTTCACATGGAGCACACAGGATCTCGTACACTTCAACTGGCACCTCATGAAATTTAACTGGGTTATTTCCCTCCATGTTGCATAGGAAAGCCTGAGAAAGAGTTCGGCAGCTTTCGGGCCAAATTAAACAACTCCTGAGGGAATAACAGGAATTAAAGCAGTCAGGAATGCTGGCAAAGTTTAAGGGGTTGATCGGAAACCTATGTGAAAAAATAAATAAAAATAATTGTTTGCTCCTTCTTTAATTATGTTTTTTGGTCATAAATACATGAAAATTTTCATTCTCTTGAAGGAGAACATATAACATATTTTTACCTAATGTACTGTGCAAACTGACTTCTGAACAGGCTTTACATGATGTGTAATTCAGAGAAAAAAACCTATTTTTTGCACAAGCTCTTGTGACAACCACTAGTCTGAGTATTAACATCTCTAAGCTTGGTATTAGTAACTAGCAATAATTCGTACAACAGCTTGAACTCACTAAGTGGTTACTACTATTTTAGCAACTTTTATTGTCATTATTTTGTTATTTTAGACTAGTAGTTATTATATTATAGTACATATATAGTATACTACTTACAACTAGTAATTACGTTATTAATTTAGACTAATTTAGACCCTGAAAACAAGAGCATATAAAGTGTGCATATAAAATAATGCACCAAAAATCATTAATTATAGGGACTGATAACACAGGTTAAAACCTCAACTTCTGTGTCCACCTTTATCTCCACATATTTTATATAAATATATATATAATTATTATTTTTATATTTATCTATAAATATTATATATTTATTATCTATAGTTTGTCAAGCTCAAATTTGGTTTCCATTTTCCGCATTAAGTTTAGCTAGAGAAATTTGAATTAAACACAGTTTTACTTTGAGAAATTTAAATAACTATAATGTGTATTTGTGGAGCAACTGAGGATCTTACATATCCTTCAGACTTTGGATTTAATCACAGCACCATTAAAAGGAATAATAATTAAAAAAAAGCTTACCAAGAGTGATACAATTGCATTTTTATATTGTATTTATATGTATTTAAATGGCACAGAAATTACTGCAGTGGTAGGGATGTTCTTGTTGACAGAGAGTTAAAGATATATCAGTGGTGTTGAAAGTTAATTAGGCTAAAATATGTGATGTATAATAATAATAAACTTGGAAAAATTTCTGACATGACCAGTAACTGCTTTCCTCCTCCAAGGACCTGGTATTTGCCATTTCATCCTGTCTGCAAAATATCACAGAATGGTGGTAGTTTGCAGCCAAATTTCATTTTCCTACCACAAGTCAATACAAACTAGACTTGAAAACTCATTTCAGAAGTGATCTGCATTTTTTCTGTTTAACTTTTAGGTGCTTGCTAGACACACATACAAATGACTTCCATTGAAATATATGTATTTTTAAAAGATATTTATATTTTTAATGCATCTACACCCTTAGCATCTAATATCCAAATAAAATTTAATCCCTTCTCTAAATGCCTGAGACAAAATTTTAATTTTTGATGATTGTTTTATATTCAGGCGTAGAACAGGGTCAGCAATTTGATTCCAAAGGGCAGGTCAGATGTGTTTAGGACTCACACCCTCTGCATTAAGAGACTCCCTTCTCTCCCATAGGTCCAACAAGCACTTCCCAAGTTGCTAATCTGCATTTAAAGACCCTTCCACCTCTTAAACCACTTAACTAAATACCTGAAGGTGTTAAAAGCAAAAGCTGCCTCCTATCTTCCAATATCTAAAGAACTAACAGTGGCGTTCTTAACTTAGGAGCGACAAATACTAGAAAACCTCCACAATTTGGCTTCCATATCTCTGAATTGGTATTTCAGTGACAGATGTTTGTTGCGGCAAAAACCTCTGTCAGAACAAAATTAGGTGATCTATCATTTTAAGATATGGTCTTCATATACTGTTTACTCGAAGATATCACTTGCCTCAAGCCAATTTTGACCAAGAACATTTTGTGATATGGAAGTGATTTGTATATCATCATTTTTGTGATAAATGTAGCTCTTGAACACAAAATAACCCACTATTCCACAGTATTACAGTTAAAACTCCTTCCCCAGTAAATCTGTACTACTGCTTTTATTACTACAAAGATACTGTATCTCGACTTCAATGCATTTCCCATTTTTATTCACAGAATAGGGTTGCCTGGTTTCCTGGTTTTACATTAGGGAGGTGGACTTGCCCCCCTGTTTCATACCAGACATGCTCCTCTGGTTTTGGGGGGCACAGGAGAAGCAGAGACACCACAACACCTACTTTGGATTTATTTCAGCGAAGGGGGTGAGGGAAACACAAAGTGATGAAAAACGTCTTCCAAAACGACCGTGCTGAGAGGCAGGGACTGCCCTAGTTTTCCATGCACGTCCAAAATTAACCATTTAGTTCCACTAGCACTATTTTAGGTGTATCACCCCCTCCTCCAAGAGTCTGAAGCCTTCTGATTCATGGATGATCAGAATAAACCAGCCACCTCCACCTCACCCCATCATGTTCAGAAGGGGAAGAAGGGGATGTAAAACCACCGCAAAGGGCTAAGAATCACCATAAAACACACAGGCTGGACAAATCAGAGGTGGAGGTGGATGAGACAAAAGAAGGACACTCCAAGAGTCTGAGTAAATAGCACTTCACAGAATCACAGAATATCCTGAGCTGGAAGGGACCCGCAAGAATCATCCAGTCCAACCCCCAGCCCTTCACAGGACATCCCAACAATCCCACCCTGTCCCTGAGAGCATCATCCAAACACTCCTTGAGCTCTGTTAGCCTTGGTGCTGTGCCCACTGCCCTGGAGAGCCTGTTCAGTGCCCAACCACCCTCTGAGGGAAGAACCTTTCCCTGAGATCCAACCTAAACCCACCTGGGCAAACCATCTTAAATGGTGAAGGAATGCTCTGTAGGGATGCAGATGTGGGGGCTCTTCCACGACGCACAGCAAAAGGGATCAAGGTATTTCCAGACCAAGGGACTAAACTAGGTTTCATTGCTTTCCAAATGCCTCAAACCCCACCACTCCATGATCTGCCAGGCACTAATTCTACAATAAAAACAGTGTTGAGGGGAAAGATTATCTAATCTTGTTACAGTGATAGAACAGACTGGGAAGCAAAGAAGTTGTACTGGGGGACAATGTGAAATAATCATCAGGCTCACAATGTTGTAGAGCAACATTACAGCTCAGAGCTTCAACACTAAAATAAAATGAATTTAAAAGGACCACGAGCACTGTGGCCTTTCCCTCTGGGATTTAAAATAGCCCAGATCAGGGTGCACAGCTAAAACCAGGACACCAAAGTCTACACATCCTATCTCAAAAGCTGTGCTTCAACAGGTGTTAATTTTACCACACGAGTTTGCAACCAAAATGTCTTTTATACTTGACTTGTGTGTACAGAACTTAGTCTGGTCCTGGCTTTAATCAACTGTGTTGGCTGGCAATATGAAGCATTTCCTTTGACAAAACTAAAGTAAGTCCTGTTTTCCCTGATTCCTGTCATGTCTCACCTCATTCTCTGCCCCCCCAAAAAGCAGTGGTGGCTGGGCTCAGGCAGTGCTGGGAATGTAGGAAAGGAACTGAGCAGGTAAAATTACTCTTCCCAAAAAGATGGGATTGGCAGTGGGAAATCCATGGGATCTTCCTGAGAGGCATTTATCAGCAACAGCAACAAAAAACTGCCAAAAACTCAGGCCAAGTGATCAGACTTTGCCTATTTTTAGCATTAATTCCAGCACACAGATACGAGACTCACCCTGCATCCTTCTAAGAGCAGAAGTTTGAACACTCAGAATGCTTCACATTAAAAAGATAATGACAATTTTTTAGAGTTCGAGGGGAAAAATTGCCATCACAAGAGTATATATGCAAGTGGAGTCCTTACTTGACTTCAGTTTTGACGTCTTCCCCCACACAGGATTAGCAAATACACAGAGCAAAAGAATTCTTTTGATAGCATAATTTCAAGACTTGTGTCACGTGATCCAATTTTCCTTTCGTTTTCAAAGTTTGAAGAAAAACGTGTGCATCACATCCTCTGATCTTTTCACTCGCTGAGATCAACATGTGAAAGTCCTCACGAAAAGGGAAATTCTCCTTCGCAGCTGCTTCGTGGCTTTAACGGGAAAAATCACAGGTACAGAGCTATAAAATCTGCCCTGATGTGCAAAAATGACAGATTTCCAAAGTAAATATCAAGTGTGTTAAAGTCATGAAAGGAAACCTGAATCTTTCAACAGAGAAAAAGGCTGGAATTTTTACTTCTCAGGGAGTTTTGCCCGTGATTAGTTTGCATCTGTCACAACTGTCGAAACCAACAATTATTTCTATTTGTTTTTACATCAAAAAAACCAACCAAGACACCATGATTTGGCCTAAAGCAACGTAACCACTGAGAGAATTTTTTTGCCAGGGTTCAATTTGCATGATAAACTGTTGCTAACAGATACCATCTGTTTTTAAATTTAGTAAAAGGGCCCATATTATACAGCTCATTACAAATATTACTAACTCTTAGACAACGACTCTTGTAAAGTGTGTGTTGGAGCTAATGAAGTAGAAAGCTTAAACAACAAATCATTTACAAGTTTTTTGTACAGTATTTCTAATGGAGGGAGTTGATAATCAAAGGAAAATGTAATCACTTATGTTAAGCAATCCATGGACTTAGTCAATGTAGCACAAACAGCCATTATGCAAAATTATGACATTAAAGGGAAAAAGACTATTGCAGACTTTGCATTTTACAGTGAACGCTACACAGACTAATAACTTGGAGAGAATTAAACAGGTGAGGTCCCCTCGCTTCCAAAATAGCATTTTTCCATCAAATATCACCAAGATATTCAACCTGGCCTGAGATTTGCTGCCCTGAATTAGACCTGACACCAGTAACAAAGGGGATTCTGTAATGGACATGGGCTCTCACAATACAGTGCATTAATGGGCATCATGGTGAACATAATCTGTCAGGAACAGTCACAATAAAGATGTTCTCCTGATTAATGTTCTACTAGGCCTGTGGTTAATAATTTATATAATTTGTATTAACTTTCAAATTGCTATCACTGTGGTGGACAAGGAAAAGCACACAAACAATTCAATATAATAATTTTATCTAGGAAAACATTTTTTGTGGCAATTAAAACTGGTGGGTTCATAGAGGAGTAATCATTTAAGATTTACAGAGATGAATTACTGTGAAGCAAAGCTGTGCATTTAAACAACATAATAAGAAAATACTTCTAAGAGGTCATAAATACTTTATAAATTACATTAGTACTGGTGTTTGGTATTACTTCCTTTATATTCTTACAAACTGTGTTTTTAAATATTACTCCCATAACAATGTATGCTTCTATAAAATTAACAAACTTTTAAAATCCTGACAGTATGCCTTATAAAAGTGTCTCCATTAATTCTTCTGTACTTTGAATAGAGAAATAGTAATGTTACAGTAGTAAAAAATGGTCATTCTGCATTCATTCTCTTAATTCTTGTTTTTACACAAGGAATTCAGCACATGGCACAGTGAGGATGTGGGTATTGGTCAAGAATATCCTATGCTATCCTATCAGGATGATTAATGAAGGCACCTTTTTCACAGAATGTCAGACTCTGCCTTTTTAACAACTGACCTTTCATAGAATACTACTGAACTCATAATTCCACTTTTGTTCAGTTTCTTATTAGTGGAGTTAAAATTAATACTTATGGGAATGATGGCTAAGGTGATGCACAGTAAATCTTAGAGCACATCAACCTTCTGCACCGACTACCAAAGGAATAGCACCTGCATTTGTCTAGTTCAATAGCATAAGTATTCTACTAAAACTCTGTGTCCTTTTAAAAGACAAATTAGGTCAGTATTCAACCCTCTTTCAAGCACAAAGCTCTACATATGGAGAGAGATCTGTAAAGTTCAGATATCCTTGTGAAATAGTTAATACTGTACACAGAGGGGGTTTTCATCCTGTTCCACTGCCTGAAACTTCCAAGATGACATGGACATTTCTGGGAGACATTTAAGCCACCCAGCCTAGTAGCTACAGCCGTGCATTCCCAGTACGGCCCCACACATCTCCCTGCCCTAAAAGACACATCTTCCACCTGGGAGTAAAAGCCCTGTGCTGTGCCACCAGCAGGATTTTGAGGAAACGACTGATACCATGAAGAGAACCCTGTTTTTAAACCAATACACTGAAAAGTAGCCTAAGATGAACAAAAGACCCCTGCTTCATTGACGTGTTTAACACCCCGTTCTCAAGGAAGGGAACCACGATGTAACAAAACATTAACTATTAATTTACTACCACCCCAGAACACAAAAAAAAGGCCAGGTTGGATGGGGCTTGGTGCAACCTGGGCTAGTGGAAGGTGTTCCTGCCCATGGCAGGGGGTGGAATGAGGTGGTCTTTTAATGTCCCTTTCAAACCAGTCTGTCATTCTGATTCTAAGATGCCTGAGCAAAAGCAGCTCAAATCAAATATGCTTAGTTACAGGAGAAGAACATTAAAAAAGCGCATGAGATTAAATCTGCAGTAAGGACATTCATTAACACAACTGGTTATATTTTTATGCCTTTTTAAAACACTGCCATCAACTCTTTTTCCTCCATTTTATACATTAACATTCCTAAACCCTGACGCCAGAAGCTCCAGACAGTTTTCTATCCTTGAAGGTATTTTAAGATGATAAAGATGTGAAACTTTTTATTGGTACATGAAGATCAAAATACACGCTCCAGCTGATGTCAAACACTTAAGACCTCACACAACTGGCAGCAATTCTGTTGTAAAACATGCAATAACACCAGCAAACTGCAACTTAATTTTTCTCCATGCGTTCATTCGTATTCATGTGGATTCCATTCACATCCATTATGAGGGAAGGCAGCTGCATTATGGCCAAATATTGTGTCTTGCAAACAGAACAGCATTTGCTGCTTCAGCCCTTGCAAATCAAAGAGGGTTTCACTCTAAATGAGGTTTTCTGGAACAAAGCTAGAGGACATCGGGATGGACTTCAACCTCCCCTTAGAGCTCAGTGTTTTTTGTAAGGTCAACTGTGGTGTAATTTAACTGTTCCATAACTGGAGATCTCCAGCCACGTTTTGCACTAATACCTATGGTTTGAAAAATAAAAACCACAAAAAATCAATTATTTTTTTTCCTGGAATCAATTTTACTCCCACACCAAAAGAAAAAATATTCCCTTGCTCTTTCAGCTTTCAGAAATGCCTTTGCAGCAGGGAAGGATGGATGTCTTCCCTGCACAACAAAAAACATTTTACAGCTTTATCACGGTTGGAACATTCAGAAGTTCCAAAAGAATCACCTCTGAAAAGTAGGAAAAATGTACTAAATACTGAGTCATGTTCACTCAAGATGGGAAGTCAGGACTTAACAGGACTCCCAGTTTAGAAGTGCTGGATGAATAAAAAGGTATTTCCCAATTAACGCTCACAGATGTGTCTCCTGCAGCCCAAAACAAAGCAGACCTTCCAATTCTGCAAGTGCTGCTCTGACAGAGCCTGCAGTTGTGTGAGTGAGAGTTACCTTGGTCATAAATTATCCTAATTACTATGGAATTTTGATAACAAGGTGATAGACCTGAAAGACAAGGGTGGAGTGAAGATTAAGTTATAATGTGGATTGAGACAAAGCAAAAGGTAGTACAAAGAAGTGGCAGAATTGGTAGGATTTAGTTTCAGATAGGCTAATATTTAATAATTAGTAAATAAGTGTTCATTCCGATGGTTCTTTTTAAGATTTCAATAAAACTAAGAATAAAAAGAAGAATTAAGATGCATATATGGAATGAATATCAATATGCAAAACAATATAATTGATAAATCTCTTCAGTGATTCAAAGGCTAAACCCAACCCAAAGCAGCCCTTCACTGCCACTCATGTAGAAATTACAAAACATCCAAGAACAACAAAACCCAACAAACTTTTAGCCCTAAAAATCATTAAAAATGACAGCTTTAAAAGTGCAAATTTTTACTGTACATGCAATTTTGTAGCCTATAAAGAGTTTGATATTCTAGATCCACATCAGAGGGAAGCTCAGAGTCTGCGCAGCACTATCAGCAAGTACAAAGTGTTATCAAGAATGTGTATTTTTATTGTTCTTCAAGTTCATTATATTTGGGGGTTGTTTTTTGGCCACTTGGCTTCTTTTTACTGTGATTTATCATTACTTCAGACAAAAGATTCTTTGTTCCTTTTCAAATTACCTGCACACCCTGGATATCATACCTATCACGAGTGGCTTTTTGTTCCTGTCTGGGTTTGTTATTGCTGCGAGTTCTATGAAAAGGAGTTTCAAGACGTATTTCCCAGAACAGACAGGAAGCAGGACACGCTATCACAACCCTGAGGATATCCTCTGTTTCACACTGAGACATAAATCTCAAAGCCCACAGGACATCTGCATAAATGAAGAGCATCTGGACAACCTCAGAGCCACAAGCAATATTACCCAGCACACAGAGAAATTCTGACCTACAGGAGTTGAGAGCTGATCCCCACCATGACCAACAGAAATCACAACCAACGCTGGAGTGGAGTGAAATGGGATCTGGTTTAACACACACGTTCACAACCAGAGCAGCAAAGGTGGAGAAACCTCCCAAAATGTGCAAGAAACCAGTAAAATCCCCCAAAAGACATGTCCACCTTGATTCACTGTCCTTGCCACCATCAGCAGAAGAAATCAAAGAAAATTTGACTGATTTTCAAAGAATTAAAGTACAGTCAATACAATCTAAGGTGCAACTCCAAAACCAGGTAAGTGACGACTTCAGAATTTCAGAAGTCTAAACAGAAGACAATTTCTATATTCTCCAGGAGTCCACGTCAGCATTTAAAATTAGAACAAACTCCTTCCAGAGGTGAAGAACATTCATGAGCTGTGAAGAATGACTACTTCCAAATTATTGAGGTATTACAGCTCAAATTGCCTTAATACGAGCTGATTTATATTTATGGCCAAGTTTCATACAGTGTTTAAACTTTGAACAACTCCTCCCCCAAGTCAGACTGTTGAACTTGAAGAGTTTAAAAAATAGGTCAGGAAATATTCTCCATTCTCCTTTGCCAGTATATCAAGCACCAGGATGTTCAGGGCAGTTATCCCGCTAAAAGTTGTATTTTGGTAGCACAGTCATATTTTATATCATAAAACAGATAATCATAATATAATCAAAGAATCATGGAATCATTAAGATTGGAAAAGACCTCTGAGATCATCAAGTCCAACCATGTTCACCACTAAACCATGCCCTCCAGTACCACATTCACACGTTTTCTGAACGCTTCCAGAGATGGTGATTCCATAACCTCATAGAGCATCACAGGAGCTCCGGGTCTAGTGAAACAGCCCACAAAAACTTGGTGTCCTTCCACAACGCTTTGTACACATCAGACCAGCTTTGATCTGATGGCCACGAGAATTCTTCAGGAGCTTTTTACGTTTGGCATGGACTGACCCACCCAGGAACCACCAATCCTTCAGGGAGAGTTGTCCCCTTGGGCAGCAACCTATGATACAACCCTGATTTAACTTTTAGGACCAATTTAGACATTTCATATTGAAGGAGGAAGGACTACAAGAGCATCTGTCTTACAGGGAACTTTCAAGGCTTTTCAGTGACTTCAATGCCTAAAATAATGAAAAGTTGAAATATCAGCTTATTGCCCAGACTCTGTGAGAAAAACAATCTGTGGATCCTAAACTTTTATAAAGCAGGCAGCCTACCAGCTTGGTCTCGCATATGTGCTGAGAAACATATCTAGTGGGTGTCCAAGAACTGGGAAAAAACTAGTATTTTTGAACATTTTCCTTCAATTTTGGAGAGACTTTCCATCAGGAATAGACAGTGGTCAGGATTTCTGTAGCTAAAACTATGTTAGTAAGCACTGGACACTATTTCTGACAACAGGAACAACCTTGGCAGTGCCTGCCCAGCATCTCCAGGATAAGATCTGTGCGTGTGTGTGTATTTTAAATCAGCACCTGCACCCCAGCACCTATGAAACAATAAACTCCCCCATCCTCCCGGGCCACATGACACTGATGGAGCATCGCCAGGAGCAGGATACACAGAGAGACTGTTCATCATCATCATCTGAACACAAGCAAAACCCAACTGTGGACTGACAAAATCAAGGGGATGTGCATCAATAAAGCAGAGGAAAAACAAATGACGGGAAAACAACTGACTGGGAACCTAAAGGACAAAGTTTCTCACTTAATCTCGTTATTTCTTTCTCTGAACTAGCCCAGGCAGAAGAAAAGTCCTCTGCAGAATTCCTGTTTCACACCAGACATCCTGACATCATGTCTAAATCTACATCATAATAATAATAGGAAAATAAAATACAATTTAAAAATCTCTTAGTACAAATGACAATTTACATAGCAGCAGCCTACAACAGTGAGCCTCTCAAAGGTCAGAATTAATTAAAGAAATTGATAGCTGCTCAAAATCTAATTTGATTAGCTGATCACTACATTTATTCAGAAATTGAGAAGCCATCAAAAAGTTTTTATCACCAGCAAGTGCTCATTTTAATAAGCAATGAGGTAATTATGAGTATTTATCACTTGAAGGATTTATGTGCACTAAACAACCTTAAATTCTTCAAAAGCCAGTAGGAACTTATTTCTGTTTAACAAGAACTGGGGAGAGTGAGCAAAGATGGGCTCATGGAATCAATCTATGAGATGTCCGCCCTTGGAATCATTCTCATTTAATCCTTTAATGAATCAGTGTTTTAAGAAATTTGGGAAACTTAGATTTATTGGTAACACCAATGAAACCATCCTGACGCTGAATAGATAGAACAGCTCCCAGTTTTCCAGGTGAAGAGATGACAACCCTCCATGCCAGGGTGAGGTACCTCACACCACTGCCAGGACACCTGATCAGAACTTGAACATTCTGAGGGAAAATGAGAGTAAGATGAGATGTGATATGGAAACCACTCTAAATATTTAATATGATCAGCAACTCACAATTATTTCTTAAGTGTCTTTTTCCCCCAATAACTTTTTCCACTGCATGATCTCGGGGAGAAGATAACATGAGATGCTGCTTTTGAATAAGTTATACATTTCCCTTGCTTTACTTGAACCTCACAATGCCACCATTATTAATATTTTTCCTCCACAAAACAGCACTAGCCTTCCAAAGAAAAAGTCCTTGACCAAAATATCAGAGGATATTAAACTGAGAAGTGATCTACTGATGCAAATCATTAAATCTATTTGCATTTGCTTACTGAACCCTAACACAGAAATTAAACTACATAGTGTGGGAAAAGAGCTGGTTTTGCATGGTTAAAAGGAGACATCTTGGAAGATCCGAGCTCTATGTCATTAATTTTCCTTCTTCCCCTCATTAACAAGTAAAATGTTTTCACTGCTTGAAAAGTTTTAATAAATAGGAAAAAGCAGGGCAGCTGACATAAGTTTTTAATGTAATATACAAGAGCTTTTAATATTTTTACATATATTAATGTAAAAGCTAAAAATAAATGTTAAAAGGTTACATTTGTGAAGAAAGAAAAATGGCATTTACAGTTACAGGGTAAGGTTTTAGAATTTAACTCCTTCTCTCCTGGCGTGCGGTTCTGGGGAGCATTTGCCATTTCCCTGAAAATCACTGGAATTGCAGAGATGAGCCATTGCTAAAGTGCCTGGGGGCTAAGGACACATATTCCCTCCCAGCTCTGTGCTCCAGGATGATTTACTAGGCTTTGTCCTACCAAGTCTTAAATTCTTTTTATAGAAGGAATTAAGGGAGGCATGTTAAGAACAACTATAATTAGCACAGGCACTGGCAGTGTGTGATCCTTGAGTTTCACTGAAATGCAGGAGCCAAAGAGGCCAACAAAGACCAGGTACTGAAGCTGCCAGTTCAGCTGGATCTGGGAAAAGCCACTCAACACCAAAACGCCAGAGGTGCCCTGGGCTGCAGCACAAGGAGTGGGACCAGCAGGGTGAGGTAGGGGATTCTCCCCCTCTTTGTCTAAGTCTGAGGTCCAACATCAGGAGGGTGTGGAGCTGCAGGAGCAAGTCCAGAGGAGGTCACAGAGATGCCTCAAGGGCTGGAGCAGCTCTGTTCTGGAGACAGGCTGGGAGAGCTGGGGGTGTTCAACTGGGGCAGAGAAGGCTCCAGGGAGACCTGAGAGTCCCTTCCAGTGCCTAGAGGGGCTCCAAGAGAGCTGGAGAGGGACTTTGGACAAGAGCCTGGAGGGACAGGACAAGGGGAATGGCTTCCCACTGCCAGAGGGCAGGGAGAGATGGGACACTGGGAAGGAATTCTTGGCTGTGAGGGTGGGGAGGCCCTGGTCCAGAGGAGCTGTGACTGCCCCATCCCTGGAAGTGTCCAAGGCCAGGCTGGATGGGGTTTGGAACAACCTGGAATAATGGAGATGCTGCTTCTCATTGCAGAGGGATGGAACCAGGTAACCTTTAAGGTCCCTTCAACCCAAATAATTCCATGATTCTATAAAGCTCTGCAATCCTGGTATTCCTCAAGCACTCAATGTTGTTCTGATCACAGCATTTTCATAGTCAAGGCTCTCCAGGCTGATATTACAGACATTTTTCAGCAAACCACTTTGTGCAATTCAATTCTGTCCCTCAAGGAGAGCTACAGGAAGGTTCCTGCGATCCAGGTGGGTGTCCCTGCTCACAGCCCACCATCTAATCCCAAAACACCTCTGTGGCTTTAAATTATTCTCAGCATTATCTGTATTATAATTTTTTTTGAGGACCACACAAGCCAGGGAAGAAACCCAAGATGAGGAGTTGCAATATTTAAGAATACCCACTAATTCTGGGACATAATAGAAACATAATCCATGTCATTATGCAGCCCATTTTCCCATCCTTATAGCCAGGATTTGCAATGGAAAAATGCTCCACTGCATTAATCTACCTCTGGCATGAGAAGTGGAAGGGTTCCACTCATGGCCTGAATTATAGAAGAGTTAGTAAAGATATACCAGGCACAGTATCTGTGGCACAGAACAGGGCAGGGCATCAGGAAAGGATTTATTTTCTGAGTAATTTCTTGAAAAGCTGATGCTGCATAGACAAATTCTCACACTCCTCTTAGGTGAAGTCATTTTTCAGCACTATTACAACTCTACATCTTCTGCAGTAGGAAAAAAAAAGTCATATTTGTGGTATTTTCAAGTGGGTGTCTGCACAAGTTATATTATCTAATACACTTTGTTGTTATTTTTGCCATTTTAAAATATCAGCACTGTAAAACGTGATCACTGGGTTGTTATAACATGTCTTGCTTTAGGACTCTTGGTCAACAATCGAGGTTTACAAACACACACCAGTCGAACAGCAAAGCTTTGTGTTCTCCTGCACACTGAAATGGGGCTTTTAGTGCTCTGACATGGCACTGTCCCCATTAACATTCAGGGTTTGAAAACATCAGATTAGTGCCATGAATAACTGCCCAGTAGAAATGGAATGGTTTGGGTTGGAAGGCACCTTAAAGCCCATCCAGTTCCATCCCCTGCCATGGGCAGGGACACCTCCCACTAGCCCAGGTTGCTCCAAGCCCCGTCCAACCTGGCCTTGGACACTTCCAGGGATCTGTGGGCAGCCACAGCTTCTCTGGGTAACCTGTGCCAGGGCCCCACTACCCTTCCAGCCTAGAATTCCTTCCCAATATCCCATCTAACCCTGCCCTTTTACAGTTTGAAGCCATTTCCCCTTGTTCTGTCCCTCCAAGTCCTTGTCCAAAGTCTCTTCCCATGTCTCTTGCAGGCCACAATTTGGTCACTCTCTTCTCCAGGCCGAACAACCCTACTTCTCTTCTCCTGGTGCCTCCTCTGGACTCTCCAACAGCTCCATATCCTTCCTGTGCTGGGCCCCAGAGCTGGAGGCAGCTCTTCAGGTGGGGTCTCACCTGAGTGAGGTAGAGGGGTAGAATCCCCCCTCCCCTGCTGCCCACACTGTGGGATCAGCCCAGGGCACTCCTCATCCACCAAATCCAGCCTTTCATCCACTAAAAAAATCTGGACTTTTATTTTTTTTTTTTTTTACACGGAGCCCTCAAAAGTTCCTCTGTCAAGATTTCAGGACAAAACCACAACTGAAGACTTGCAAAACCCACTCCTATTTGAGTGTTGCAATACTGCCTTTGACAGAGAACAGAAATGTAGCAGTGCTGTCAAGAAAAATAACCCAGCCAAAGTCTAGTATTGATTACAGTGGAGTTGCTCAAGATTCACTTCAGTTTAAGTGAGAGAGAATGTGGGTTTTATTAATCATGCAGAATTAGATTCACCACCCACACCTGACAGCAAAACTTCTCCTGCAAACCATTTCTAAAATCATGTGAAACCACGTATTTGGCCTGTACTACATGTAAGGCTTTGCCAAAGTCTAAATTCTAAAAACACACAGGAAGTTATTTTGTTTAAGTTTTTGAAACACCATTTCCAATAAAAAGTTCTCTTAGCTTGATGCAGCATAAACAATCTGTAGCATCTCCACAAGAAACTATGAAAAACCCTAGCCCAGTTTATTTTTAATAAAAGGAGGACTATGCTATATAATAACTCTTCCTGCCACATCCACTGAATCTGCTGAAATAAAGATTGATGCCTGGATATTTGTAGAGACTTCTACCAGAGAAGGTAATATTTCTTTTTTCCTTTCTTTCCTTTTTTTTTTTTAAATATACTTTCCTGTTATTTTGAAGTAATTTGAAATAACAAGCATCATCTCCCTATTACCCAGGAATCTGCATGTTTTCTTTCCAAGACAAGTGACAGAGAACTCAATGAGATTTGTGAGAGCTTCGTGCTGCATGTTAAAAGAAATTTGAAAATAAAAAGTTTTGAAAGAGAAACCTGTTTAAGACTGACCTTTTTCTGGTGACTGTTCTCCACAGGCACTCAAAACAGGCCTTCACTCTGCTCATCAATATGAAAACCAATATTGTCAGGATCGTGAGCAGTTAAAAGCCAAGAAATGTCTAAAATCCTGTGTGGAATTTGCCCAATATGTTGAACAAGCATCACGCAGAAGGACCTGGTGCTCTCAAAGCCAAAGCAGCACTTTGAAGCTTTTGAGAACAAGGTCCCTCAGAAGCAATGAACATGTGGAGTGGGCCAAGGCCATCACCCCCCTGTAACCAAAGGACTCCCACCTGGAGCTCTGAGGCCCTCAGCACATGAAGAACATTGAACTATTGGAACCAGTCCTAGGAAGAGCCATAAGGATGCTCTAAGGGTTGGAGCCCCTCTGCTCTGGAGCCAGGCTGGGAGAGCTGGGGTTGTTCACCTGGAGAAGAGAAGGCTCCAGGGAGACCTGGGAGCCCCTTCCAGTGCCTAAAGGGGCCCCAAGAGAGCTGGAGAGGGACTTTGCACAAGAGCCTGGAGTGACAGGACAAGGGGGAATGGCTTCCCACTGCCAGAGGGCAGGGTTAGATGGGAGATTGAGAAGGAATTCTTGGCTGTGAGGGTGGGGAGGCCCTGGCACAGGTTGCCCAGAGAAGCTGTGGCTGCCCCATCCCTGGAAGTGTCCAAGGCCAGGTTGCACGGGGCTTGGAGCAACCTGGGCTGGTGATGTTGTTCCTCATTGCAGAGGGGTGGGACTAGGTAACCTTTAAAGTCCCTTCCCACCCAAACCATTCTGGGATTACAGAACTCATCACACTCACTCTCATCACATGCAGCCTGTATCTCAAACCTCATCTGTTTGCATTAACACCTACAAAAGCACCGTCTAATGAACCATTTCCCAGCCACTGTAAACAGTAATTAAATACCTTAAACTATAAAAAAAAGGAAAGTTCCCTGCAAAACATACTTTGATCACCTGTAAGTGCCATCAGCTCAAATGATTATGGTATTTACATGAGTTAAGTGCTCTGTTGTACTGGCAGGAAAGTGATGCAGCTGCACTTCTCCACAGTCATTGGTGTCCTAACACAGAATCATTAAGATTGGAAAAGATCTCTAAGATCCCCAAGTCCAACCATCAACCAGCACCATCACTATGTTCACCACTAAACCATGTCCTCAAGCTTGAACACATCCAGGGATGGGGACTCCAACACTTCCCTGGGCAGCCCCTTCCAATGCTTTACAACTCTTTCCATGAAAATTTTTTTCCAGTGTAAACCTCCCCTGGCACAGTTCGAGGCCGTTTCCTCTCATCCTGTCCCTTGTTCCCAGGCAGCAGAACCCGACCCCCCTCAGCTCCCCCCTCCTGTCAGGGAGTTGCAGAGAGTGAGAAGATCCCCCCTGAGCCTCCTTTTCTCCAGGCTGAGCCCCCCAGCTCCCTCAGCCAATCCTGGTTCTCCAGACCCTTCCCCAGCTCCATTCTCTTCTCTGGAAAACCTTTCCTTTCCCCACTCCCACTCTACACCTAGACCTTATCCAAAACCATTAACTTCTTTACTCCAAGTATGCCTGTCTCCTTCAGGTTTCATTCTATATAATTTTAATAAGAAAATCCCTGTTTTTACACAATAATTTTAAGGATGGGCTGAATGGGGAGGAGCCTCTTCCAAGCCACATTGCCAATAATCCTTTCTTCACATAAGTCACATCAGACGCTCATGGTAAACCAGAAATGTATTCAAAGCAGCAGAGTAGGTGCATACCTACCTCCTTCAGAGGGTTTTTACTGTGCCCCTGAGCTCCACTAAGTTTCTTAGCCTTGGTGGATGCTTATTGGAAAAATAGGAGGAGTGGCACTCTCCCAAATGCCTCCCACTTGTGGCATCAAAGTGAGATATCACTCACCGTAAATTTTACAGTATGAGGAATGAAACAGTTAGCAAAGTCGACATTTAAACCATCATCACTGGCTATGATTAAATACCTCAGAGATGAACAGAGTGGTTCACACCTCTGCAAGTTATTGTTCTAGGCTCTTATCAGAGCCCGGACGCCACTGCATCCGCTGCCTTTCCACACACTTGAGATTTTCTTTGAATCTGTAATAGCTGGAAACCTCTTTAAGCTGAGATTCTGGAGAGTTTCTGATAATGTTACACTGGCAGAGATTGACTGAAACCCTGGCGAACCTCTTGAACTGCAGATTCACCCTTAAAGGTTTAGGTAGATTAATAATACAAGAATGGCCAAACTGGCTCCTTGTTCCTCCTCCTCTGATCTCTTTCAGTAAGATGTAGGGAAATGAAACACTGTAAAGAAAATGGCAAATAACCTGCAAGAAATACAGAGGGCAGATGGGATCCCACTGCTTTCAAGAGTCCCTTCTGAAAAAAGTATAAAAAGGAAATCTGATGTATTCCTACACCACAAGAAAAATGGGGCATTCTGTGATAACCACCATGAAAATACATGTTTTGACCATTCAAGCAATAGTAAAGCAAGTCAACCTGCCCAATTTCCAACAGCTGCAGTTTTTCAAATTCAAGCTCACATCCCTACCAACAAACACACAACTATCAAAGTCCATGGAGGAGAAGCAGACCACCTGCACATGCTGTCTCCTGGATGGGAGCTCGGGATCTTCTGTCAAGATCAACCTCTCTGTACACCACAGCAGTCCCAGAGTGGAGGAGCCCAGAGCCAAGGAGATGGCTGTGCCCAAATCATCCACACCTTGGGATGTCCCAACCAAAGATGGTAGCGACAGATCACAGCAGCTCAGCTGAGCTTTTAAGTGGAAAATCTCAACTTCTCATAATGGCATCCTCAAATCCCAAGGTGGATGTAAATATTAGCATTACTGGCATCTCCTGGGATCTGTGCCCACTCTTCAGGTGGCAAATTTAACTTTCTTTTCACACACAGACTCATCAGTCCACAGGAGTATGACGGTGTTCATCACTCCATGCTCAGCAGGGAAAGATTTTCCAACCAGACACTGGAAGCTGCTTAGTTTACCTCAAAACATGTCAGACAACAGCCCTTTTACTACTATCCTCCAGTTCCCAATGTATTTCCCTGCCTTGGCACATGTGCAGCCCAGATAACCCTTGCCTCATGCTGATCAGACAGGGAGCTGGGAAAACCAGGGCAGTTTTCCTGAGGGGAGAGGGAATTCCTGAAAGAATTCAGAAGTTTGCAACACAGGGAAAAATCTGCCTCCTGGTGCCATCTCAACTGCCAAGTCAACATCAACATTTTTCCAGAGTATCTTGTGCTGTAAATATTCAGCAGAGGAAAACAAGTGGTTTGTGTTATTGCTCAAGGAAGTCACGAGTGGGATCCTCTGCTCACCAAGAGTATCATTTACTCCTCCAGCTCAGCAATAAGACAAGACTTCTGAAAACAGAGTCATCCCAGTGTGGGAACACCAGAGCTGACAGTGGAATAACAAAAAATTAATTCTGAAACTCCAAAGCTGCCGAAGACACTCAGGAGTAAAACAACAGTGAAAAAATTGAGTTATTCTTTAGGCCATGAACAAAGAGTTAAACATTTGCAATATTTCAGGCAGGAATAGTGGAGGAAACTTGATCAAAACTAATCCTTAGATTTGTATATACTGAAAGAAAAACTTCAACAGCTAATACACTACTAAGTGTATATATACATATACACACACACACACATTCACTTAAGAGTTGGACTCGTGGATCCCTTCCAATGCACAATACTCTGTGATTCTGAGATTCTAATACATATATATATATATATAAACACACATATAGGTTATATATCCTTTTAGTTTTTTTTTTTTTTAATATAAACTGTGAAGATGAAATTCTTAGAAACAGAAACATTTATAAAATCAAGCTTCATGTCTGGTGTATTTTCTGCCCCACTTTATAACCCTGAAGCAGCACATTTCAGAAACAGCCCTAAAATGACTGCACAGACCTTGAGCCCAACACATGAATTTCCTCATGGTGGTGTATGTAGGCTAAAACTCCTGCATTCTCTGTCATACAACACACAGGTATCAAACACAAGGAATTTTCTTATTCTAAAGCTAGTCCAGCTCTATCTTCAGTGTTTTATTAATTGAAAATGACAAAACAAACAAGTCAATCCATAATTTCAATACTAAAGCAGAAATGAGTGATTTCAAGTCCCTGTTTCAAGTTAACCAGTTATTAGCACTACAAAATGGTTAGAAACAATCTTAGCATCCAGTACATTAAAAATTCCACAATCATATTTAGCTGAAATCTCTCATTTATATATGTGAGATTGTATGTATATATATACATAGAATCACAGGATGGTTTGGGTTGGAAGGGACCTTAAAGCCCATCTCATTCCACCCCCTGCCATGAGCAGGGACACCTTCCACTAGCCCAGGTTGCTCCAAGCCCCATCCAACCCAGCCTTGGACACTTCCAGGGATGGAGCAGCCAAAACATGGATTTAAAAAGCCTAAATGATAAAGATTCCTCCTCTCCAAACAGAAACCATCACATTGTGACGTGTCTGGACTTTTAAAGCCTGCCAACTTCCCAAGGAGCAGAATAACCTCAGGTTATTACAATTAGTTTCATCTCATTAATAGATCAATTTCTTTCAAGCATAGTGAAACTGGATTTTACTTTGTTGCTTCTCCTTTTAGGCTCCATTATAGTCTGTGTTCTTAAGTTTTAAGGAGAGCCATCACTGAATAGGTTGTAATCTCAGGTGATTAATTGCCCAGCATTTTACAAGCTGTAAAATAGAGCTGAGATCTCCACAAAGCGATTATGCCATTAACCAGACGTTCTTATCAGCCTTTTCTACAACTACCAGGTTTGTCTGACAGATTGCAAGTCTTAAGTATTTATATATTTCAAAGGTTTACTTATTTTTGTTGTTAAAAACCCCTAAAATCTATATTGATTGTTACATGCAATTCCACACGAGAAGTCCCAAGCACCGTGGAGCAGAATACCAATATTTATTACCAGACTCGTGCTCATTATGGTTCTCTCTGACAGGGGTCCATTAAAATCAATTTTTATGTTTCTTATGTTTTTTTTTTTCCCCACCCAATGTTCTTACCATGGTGTTTATTAGCCAGTTAGGAGAAACACCAGGCAACTGCTTCGTTTTTATTTTACTCTGTCGAAAATAATGAGGCCAGATTTAACAACTATGCACTAGCGATGAGTAGAAGAGATTAAATGTTATACTTCAGCACAAACATTTACAGATGGCTTTAAAATTTTTAGAACTTTATCAGTGCTAAAGACAAAAGGAAGTCCCACCTTTCTTTTTCAGATTTAAATTCTTAAAGTAATCACAAAAATATTCTTCTTGCCTTTAACTTCTGAGTTAATCTTGAATAACAGTCCCTCTAATATGACAAATTTTGCATCTAAATCATGCAACCTGTGAAATTAAGTGTTAACAAGATGCCACTATTGCATCAAAATGAAGTCAGCTCACCACTGAGAAAACTGAAGATCAAGAACAGATAAAAATTAAAAAATTAGGAGTAGGATCCAGACTGTTCAACTTCTGCTTGAAGGACAAAATCATGAGAACCTTCAACCAACCAACATGGCCACGTTACAGGTGAGCAAACAGCAGATGTTCTGATAAAGAAAGCATCCATCCCTAAGAAATCCCACAGACCTTTTTTCTACTGTTTTTCCACCACTCATTGATGCTTCCCCTTCTCGAGGATGAAGATCCTCATCTGCTTGGCTGTTCTCCAGCTTTGCAGCAAAGGCAGGTTTAAGTCTTATCTTAAATACACTTTATTTCTATTCCTCACCAGCAGAAATCCAGCACTGAGATCAGCATCTGAAGAAACTGAAGCCCTTCTTTCCATAGCACTGGAGTTGGCAAAACTCTCAAATCCAGAGGCTTGAGGGGTTTTGTATCACATGCAAAAACATACTTCAACCAGAACACACATTATGCTTTATATTCCTAATTAATTTTATACACTCTTCAGTTACAAGGAGAATAAAACAGAAAAACAGAAAAAGGAACACCATACAAATCAATGGGGGATTTTAGAACCAAAAGCAGGAGAAAAAAAAGACAATGTTGAGAGAAGTAAACCAAACCTGTTTGAGCCTTGTCAGTAAGAGAAAGCATTAATGTAACACACTGTGGCAAAACTGCAAATTTATTACCAAAAAACAGTTGAAGAGAGCAGACTTAAAGTAGTAGTATTAATAACTTTGATTTTGGCAGAAGAATTTGGCATAGAAATTTGGAATCTGAGAGTTTTTTGGCATCTAATTCTGAAAGAATTCAATGTTCCTTCTAAAAATGCCACTGAGCATTTCCTCCCAAATAAGGAAAAAGCAAGGACCTGACCAGGACAGATGGACTCCAGCAGATTGAACAGCACTCACATTAAACAGTAAAATGCACCAGTGCCTCCTCAACCAGGCCTAGATTTCAGACATCACCTCCACTGCCATGTAGCATCTGTTTGGAACTCAAAAGGCATAACAGTTCTGAAAAGCCAACTGAAGCTCTCACAAGAACTACACAGTAATTAAAACAATCATTCCCTCCTGGTTCTACATGCTGGAATATATAAATATATATATATATATATAATATATATAAAAAAAGATACATTTTATCTGCAACATTTGTGAAGTCTGCAAGGAGGTTTTACTCCCCAGTGACAGATCTACACGCATGTCAAAAATTAGGGGGGCAGGATGTTCTCTCAAAACCTACATTAAAAATACTTAAAATTTAGAATGTTTCCTTAATAATATTTTTGATGCAGCAGAGAAATGAATGTATTTTGGAGCCACAATTCCTTAAAGGCACTGGAAGTTCCTTCTGCCTCTCACAGGAGCCAGTACGGAGCTCCTAGAACGAGTGGTAAAAAAAAGTGTGCAGAGTTGTGTCTTAGATTCTCTGGGCAATCTCATTCCTCTACAAATACATAAACACAGAATCAATAGGACATGAACTCACCCACTCGGCAGCACGCTCGTTTTGGGAAGTTTTATTCCATGTAAGCCCATTTCACACCCAGAGATCTCGATCTTTCCCACGGGGCTGAGCAGAACCGCATGTTTCTCCTTGCACAGAGAATCTCCAACTTTGGAATTCACCTGTTCAAGAAGACAAAATCCTCTTTAATTGCATGTATGTTCACCAAGGAACAGATATCTCAAGGTACTGAGTAGGTTTCAAAAGTAATTTTAAAAAAGCAAGAAAACTGAATTTCAAGTTTTCTCAAATACGGCTTTACTTTCAAAACTCCAACTTAAACTCATCCATCCTAAGAAGTCACAATCTAAATCAAAGTCTCAAAAAACATGTTAACTAGCAGAACAGTGATCTTCACAAAAATCTGAAACAGCAGCAGTTTCATGGCTGGTTTATCACGGCTGAAATCTGATGTGTTCTGACACTTATTTAAAACAGGATTATTGTGACAACAAAGTATATTTGGTGGTTTAGAGCAGCAGTGTTATGCAAATAACAGCTGGAACACAAATAGAATATGTCTGCTGGAAAAATATATGAAAAAAATCAATCATTCCTTAACAGAAGAAACATTTTTTTATTCCCATTGTTACCAGTCTGGTTTTACAATTACTGATAGGATGTAGTTGGAAACAGCTGCCAAGTATTTCTTAAATTGGACAAGACCAACAATAACATACTTGTCAAATTCATCTTGCCTAAAAAAACCCACCCCAGTCTGAGTCAGTAAATGTTTGAGTTGTATTTACAGTTTGGTTTGTACAATCATTGCAGGAGGACAGGACAGGACACCACAAGTATGTCCAGTGCAGTCACCCAGACACTGAACTGTTGGGCCGGACCCATCGCCATCGGTGCTGGGCAGCCAGGGAAAAACCCCTTTGCTCCAAAGACCTGAATCCATGTGAAACTGGACAAAAAGTGAACAACTGTAGGGCAGTTTGATTAACAAACACAGAATAACAGACTCAAAGAACATTTTGGGTTGGAAGGCACCTTAAAGACCATCTATTGCCACACCTTCCACTATCCCAGGCTGCTCCAAGCTCCATCCACCCTGGCCTTGGACACGTCCAGGGATGGGACAGCCACAGTTTCTCTGGGCAACCTGTGCCAGAGCCTCCCCACCCTCACAGCCAAGAATTCCTTCCCAATCTCCCATCTATCCCTGCCCTCTGGCAGTGAGAAGGCATTCCCTCTTGTCCTGTCACTCCAGGCCCAGGTGCAGGACGGACCTTGTGCTTGGCCTGCTGAACTGCATGAAGTTCCTAGAGAAGCTGTGGCTGTCCCATCTCTGGAAGTGTCCAAGGCCAGGCTGGAGAGCGCTTGAAGCAACCTGATCTAGTGAAAGGTGTCCCTGCACATGGCAAGGGGTGGAATGAGATGAGCTTTAAGGTCCCTTCCAACTCAAACCATTCTGGGATTCTAGGAATGACATACTTGGGATGCACCAGGAGGCAGGAAAGTCTATGCATGATGACTTACAGCTGCCCACTGCTCACAGCTGGACAATAATTAGTTGTTTTCAAAAATAAGAGAATAATTTAAAATCCCATTATTAAGTTCTGTGGAATGAAGTCACATATGTGAGCAATATAATCAGTGTGGGGAGAGCAGAAAAAACATCAAGTACACAGCTTTGTCTACTAGGGCAAGAGTAAACTTAAACCTCTGATTTTGAGGAAGCTCTTATGCAATTCCTCAGTTACAGACATGCAGCAAACAGTACAAATTTACTCAGTTTGAAGAAGTCCTGCTTTAGGAACTGCAGGTTCCCTGTGGTTTATTTACTGTGACTGTGATCCAAATCAGCTTTTTGCTAAATAATCAAATGTTTGATGGTGTTGCAAAGTAACTCTCCTTTTCAACCAACTTCTTCCTTGTTCCTCCTTGAGGATGTGGGTGAACTTTTTGGAGCAGCACCTCCTTGTAGAAGTCAGTAAACAAGCAGTAAAAGTTAACATATGTGGAAAACCAGCATACATTCTTCATGTTTATTGGTGTGACAGCCCTGAACTAGATGCACTGAACCTCATACCACGTGCTCCATGAGTATAACAATTTTAGGATCAGAGGAAAGCTTTTCCATCACACAAAAATGCAGCAAGCAACAGAAAACCATAAATAATGCTATGCCTTCACACCAAGTTGAACTAAGCTTTATAGATGAACCCTTGAGTGACCACAACTCATAGTTTCAGTCTTGTTTATCATATCCATTGGACAGCAATATTTAAATGTTTATTTTTATATAAGAATGAAGCTGCATGACATATATGCACATCCATATACAACTGGGTTGGGAGCCTCCAGGATGAAGGTCACTGTATGGATGTACAACGCAAACTCCTCTGTCCAGATACTCATTTCACTACTTTAATTGGATTCACAGAAAGGGTTGTAAAGCATTGGAACAGGCTGCCCAGGGAAGTGGTGCCATCCCTGGCAGTGTTCAGAAGAGGTGTGCATGTGGTACTTAGGGCCATGCTTGGTGGTGCTGACTGATGGTTGGACTTGGTGACCTTAGAGGACTTTTCCAACCATATTGATTCTGATTCTACTGAAGAGGTGAAAGAAGGCAAAATATCCTTCCAACTTCTGTGTCCCCCCTCAATGTGTACAGTGTTAGAATCCCACTGACAGGTTTCCACTTGGAAAACATATATGCCCATGTGTTGGCACCCACAAGCATTCAGCCCTCAGGATACCAAAATTTGTCTGAAAACCAGGTTTGTCTGAAGGCTCTGGTCAGAGAGACCACACATGTCACTTTTTCACACATTTTTCCCTTCAGCATTACGGAACACTGAGTCCTTCCCATCAGGGAGGAGCCAGAACCCTATTTCTGATGGATCTCCCCTCTACAGGCTTTTCCATTTCCTTTACTCTGCTTTAACAATATAAACCTACCACACCATATCACTGTTATTTAAAAATTAAGAACCCACCCAGATGCTTTAGCAGGTTTCTCATGCAACCTTGCTTCAATGCCAGGCCAGGATATAACCACATACTGGCTTCAAAAAAATTAATTGTTAGAGGACCCCAAACAGCACCAATCACAGGAATTTTTAGTCCTTAAAGCTGGTGTTCTGGATGTGTTTATCCTAAAATATCACTGCCTGCAGGTAGTTCCTTTGGTGGTGCTGATACCCACCCCACTAGAGGGGTGACCAAGGGCCAACTTCTTCATTTACTTCCCATTCTGCATAAATTCATCTAAAAACTCATCATTTCAGTCTCCTGACATTTGCATTGGCAAAGTGGCACATGAGCTATGATTCTCAAGCCCCTGCTTTGATGATGCCATATCATATCAGTGACTTGCCAAAAAGCTATACCAGGAATTTGTGGAGTTTGAAAGGATGATCAATAAATACCAGGGAAGCTGCTGCTTCATCCTAATTACAGGAAAGAAATACCACTCCTGAACTCTCTTAAGTGTCCTTCTTTCGAGTATCACCACGTTCTCAAATCTGCTTGTTATTGATTCAAGTTTGGAATTAAGATTCAATGAAAGCCTGAAATATCAGATTTAAATTTAAGGGAAAATCTTCTCAGGTTTGGGCAATTTCCTACTTCATTTCAGTCATCCTTCCTGATGCACTAAGTTCTACAATTTTCTCATAACAAAATCCTTATCAAGTAATATCACTGGTAGCTGTCAAGGCACAAATCAAACAGGGACCATCATAAAAACACTCTTTAAAATGTGTTTGAGTTGCAAAAAGCTTCTCCCACCCCACCCAGGGCTGCAGAGGTGACCAGTGAGGCTGCCCATGGTCCCTGGGCTGGCACACATCAATGGGCCACCCATCCAAGATTTTCATGCAGTTATAGTTCTTTCTCCATCTCCTTAATAGCTTAAACCTTCCTGTATTTGTTTTACTGGTTTCTGCCTGTTTATTTAAAAGGAAACAATCCATTGTATGTTAAGAATATAGGAAAAGATATTAATAGTGAAGGTAATGTATTTGTGAACATATACAGGAGGGTGGAGGGTAATATTCCAACCTCAGGCAGCCAGTCTTAGAGGAAAAAGCTATTTCTTAGTGTTTTAAGGCAACGAAAGATTTAAGGACTGGGAATGAAACACAGGATCCATGCAATCAGAACAATCTAACAACCCACTCCTGTTAGTATCTTGATTACTCATCTATATTTTCACCTTCCAAAAACTACTGCTTCAAGAGAACAAAGAATTTATGTACTATAAATAATTTCACTGCAGGGAGGAAAGAAGGGAAGAGTTATATGGATGTTTCATACCCAAAAATACTTTAAATACTAGAATATTAGTTACACTTTGCTATTTTTGAATAAAACCTACAGAGAATGAGAAAGATTTAATTCTCAGTCTTTTTGCTTATTATTGCTTGATTTCTTCCCAAGTTAAAATAAAAAGTTTTCTAAAAAAAGCTGCTTCCTCCTCTTGAAAAAAGAGTCCAAAGATTTGGTGTGAACTCTAAAGTTGTACACGATTGTGGCTGCCCCATCCCTGGAAGTGACCAAGGCCAGGTTGGACAACGCTTGGAGCAACCGGGGATAGTGGAAGATGTCCCTGCCCATAGCAGGGAGTGGAACTGGATGGGCTTTAACCCAAACCATTCTGGGATTCCATGACCCACAAAAGTCCCTGAAGATTCGACATCTTAATCTGGACAGATGAAGCTGTGAGAAAGTTGTCCTGGTGCCAGGGCAGGGCTTCTCCTTGTCCAAAAACAACAAGGGAACGCTGCTGCCCTGTGCAACCCACACTCACAGGGCAACCCAACCAACACTCATTACTTAATGGAAAAATAACAATTCCAGTACCATTACACTCACAGCACCCTTCAAACATATAGAAAACTGTTAGTCCAAGGAAAGCTGAGTCCCCCACAGTTTTTAACTTAAGGTAATAGTTACTGAGGAAGAAAAGGTGCTGCATTCATTGCTTAAATTCAACAAGAAAGTCTTGAAACAAAGTCACCATTGTGGGAGCTAATCAGACTGAATTCTGTCAATATAACCTGCTAATAAGTAAAACAGTCTTTAAAATCACCTTTGATGTTCTAAAATACAAGTCCTTTACATACTGCAGTAGGTTCTTGTGAACTAGAGAACCACCCAGCTGGCCATGAGCCACCTCTTCCCGATCCACATCCCCCAAAAACTGTTCCTACCCTGACTATTTCTTCTTCTTACAGAATCCAAAGCCAACTTTCAGCTTTCCAGAACAAAGCACTGGAGATACAGGTCCATGTATTTCTGTTCTTGTCACAAGAGCAATAAACACCTCCCTAGCTGAAGAGCAGGACAAGAATCCAGGTGAAGTGTTTAAAGAAAAGCTGCCCTGAAGTCCTGCCACACTCGACTGATATCTCACTGCTTCTCTAAGTAAATCTAACCCTGGTTAAGCCAAACCTGTAACTTCAGAGGGTATGAAAACAAAACCTCCTTATTTCCTTGCTCAGAGAGGTTTGGAAAGGAAATGTCAGACAGACTGGAAGCAAATCCAGGGTTACTTTGGGGTGGTACAATTTCTTTACCTTCTAAGGAACTAATCCCATAAAAAATGTGAGGGTACAGAATTAAGCTGCATATTTTGAACATATACAAATATACACTGGCATATATGCTCAAAGTCAGTCCCCCTCTTCCCTTATCCAAAGGCCCACTTCACACAAGCTCCTGAAAAACCAGAGGGATATGTGTTCACATGGAACAACATTTGCTTTCTACGGCATTTAAAAAGTATTCGACGAGAGCAAACACATAATTCTTTATTAAACAATCAAAGACAACAAAAGCAAGTTTCTGTTGTCCCATCGTATTATCCTACTAATCCTCTTTGGATGGCAATCAAAAGCCCCCGAAATGCCAAGCCAGGGAAGTGTCTTTCCAAGCAGTGGTCGCCTCTGGCTCTTTGGCTGTGCCTTCAGTCAGTTGCATTGGCAGAGAGGAGCAATGATAAATTCCCAGGGTACTTACAGGGCTATCTCAGACTGCTTTATTTCACTTAAAGTGCATTTTAATTGTAATACACCCACTTCTTCTCCTTTGGAAGAGGCAGGTAGGTTACAGTCTGCATTCCAGACTGCACTCAAGAAGTGCATTTTTTGACTCCATCTACTGCTCATGCCAAGCTTTGATTTGAGATGGTGTCAGCAGACACTCAAACACAAGACCCCAGTGGACTGTTTAAACAGGAATTCTGATGTATTATTTCCTCCAATACTTCTCCAAAAACAAGTAAACACATCCTGCATCATTCCCCAGCTATTACTTACACAGGAAGTTTAAATGTGATGCAAGCACAACAGGCACGTGGCAGCTAAACCACACATACAGTGGAACATTTTTATCATTTTATATCAATAGCGTGAAGTAAAAATTAACAATTTATGATCTTCGAGGTGCTTTCCAACCCAAACAATTCTCTGATTCTATTTACACACAGCACAGAAACAAAATGCTATTAGAAAGTGTGTTAATTAGTTGTAAAAACTAGTGATTGTGGTGGGGACACCAAGTTATTCAGAGTATCTATGACTTTATGAAGTCTCACACAGGAAAGGAAAAGTCCAGGAGCAGCCATCTGGATTTTCCAGTGCCTGAAAGTGTTACCTCTTAGTAAAAAGTGCATACGTGCTTTTACAGGAAGCACCTCAAGGGTCTAAGTGTAGAGTGGGAGCTGGGAAAGGAAAGGTTGTCCAGGGAAGGGAGCGGAGCTGGGGAAGGGTCTGGAGCACCAGGAGCAGCTGAGGGAGTTGGGGGGGCTCAGCCTGGAGAAAAGGAGGCTCAGGGGGGACCTTCTCACTCTCTGTAACTCCCTGACAGGAGGGGGGAGCCAGATGGAGGTTGGGCTCTGCTCCCAGGGAACAAGGGACAGGATGAGAGGAAACAGCCTCAAGCTGTGCCAGGGGAGAGTCAGGTTGGACATCAGGAGGAATTTCTCCATGGAAAGGGTGTACAGGCATTGGAAGGGACTGCCCAGGGAGGTGGTGGAGTCTGGTGGTGGACTGGCCGTGGCACTCAGTGGTCTGGGCTGGGTGACAAGGTGGGGATCGGGCACAGGTTGGACTGATGGGCTGGGAGGGCTTTTGCAACCCCACTGATTCTGGGATTTAAAGATTTACTCCTTAAAAACCATTGAGGTGCTTCCTATAAAAGCACGTATGCACTTTTTACTAAGAGGTAATACTTTGAGGCACTGAGAAATACAGAATTGACTGCCAAAATCAGTGCCTGATATAAAGCACATGCACAGCTTGTCATGGAGCACACGACTCTTTACAGGGTTCAGCTGTGGATGTAAATATGTGGCAACTACTCTAATACAACAAAAACAGATGAAATTTTAATCAAATGAGCCTCCTATCAGGTTCAAGGGAACTGAAAATGGGCTAAAATGAAAAAAAACCTAGCAGAAGAATGACTTTAATATTGGGTAACATTTCAAGTTTTTATCACCTAAATCCACAAAATTCCTGATCTGCTCCTGCTTATCTTCTCTTCAGAGCTGGAGTCAGGACCAGCTAAATAAAAGATAATGCAACTAGGCATAACACAATAAAAGATATTACCTTCCCAATGCATTATTGCTGCCAATTATAAGAATCACTTCAACTTAATTTCAAAGGCACAATCACCCTCAACTGTAACAGTCTCTTTTTTAAATTTCAAACAGTATTACATTAAGGCAATAACTCACCTTCCAGCTATAATATCAGTCTCCCTTATTGCAAAAATACATTTCATAAATACTTCTCATCGACAAGTCAAGCTAATTCAGGTTAATTTTATTGTATTTTGGTGCTATCTCACATTTGTGTGCAATTACCTTTATCATTTTATTGCCATGCCAGAAAGTAATCAGAACAATTATTTGAAAAAGGAGGGGTATAAATTCTAGATCACAGTTGCTGGCATTTTTGATAAAATAGCAGCTTTATCTCAGGAAGTGGCAGGGACATGGGATAAATCATGCATCAGTCAAGTGTAGCTGACCCCCAAGTGCATTGCACAATATCAGGAGTGCTTCAAAAGAAACTTTCCTATATAATCCATCATCCTTTATAATACCAAAATAGCTCTACCTGAAGAGTAGGAGCTGGAGAATAATAACAAAATAAATCTAAGCAATATGAACAAAACCATTAATAGTGCTCCTTAAGCTGAAGGAGAGTCAGGAATCTGAGTTGTGTTCCAGGAAAGAATTTCACTGAATTTTTTGAAATGAGTAGAGCAGATTTAAACAAATGAAGCAGCAAAATGTGTATTAAGAATTCACTAGAAATACAAAAATAAATACACACAAGAGGTGTCAAAAAGACTTGTATAAAAATATCAGATTGTAGTCTTGGCACACACATATCTGAATTTTCCTATAGTTATCCACCTCTGCTTCATTCAGGACAAGTGTTTCAGTATTAACAGAGAGCAAAGAATCACTGTTAGTACAAGAATCTATCCACTAAGTTTAAATTTAATACATACAAGAGGAACAGATGACACTTAGAATCTTCTAATGTACTAGAAAAATTGCCACATTGCATATTTAGGAATTTTGGAGGGTTTTCATGTTCTTATGACAGACATCCCTATGTATGGTCACACAGAGTCCGACAGCCTTCCAGCCTCTTCCACCCAAACCCAACAGACATTTTTGGTCACTGCAACAGAACCAGGGATGGAGTGGGAGACAGATACAATGATTATGGAAAATGCCCATATCTGCTGGGAATTCTGCCTGTTTTCCCAAACCATTGTTCAGCCACCTGCTGAAAAATTGCTCAGCACATTCCATGGGTGATAACCGATTTCTGTAAAACCCGTGTGTCAGGCACACACTCTGCTTCACCAGCGTGGGGCTGGGCTCAAAGTCACACTGTAATCACACAGTAAAAATATCACCAAAACCATCAATACATATATATTAACATGCATCCAGAGTGGGGGAAGTGTCTGCAGAGTCCTGGCAGAGTTTGTATGTTTTACCTTAAACCTTCTGTCTCCTCGCATATCAAAAGGGGAAAACTCCCCCAACAGCTAAAGCTGCACCTTTCAACTCCATGTGAGGGCGGGAGAAAGGAAAAGGTAGACAAATTATTAATTTCATGTTACTTGCCAGTTATATCACACCTTGCTTGGAATGACAGGGAACGAGGGATTCTTCCTCCCAAATATTTCTCTATTAGTCCAGGTACCTGCTAAAAGGTGTTTGCAACTGGAAGATATACAAATACAACTGAACAGATGATTGTTCAAGAGAAAAAAAGTGAAGCAAGAATTTATTTTTCTAGATTTCTTCCTCAATCATTCCATTTAAAAAAATAAAAACTCTTTTCTTTTGTGGAAAGGAGGTAGACAACACAGAATCCACCAAAATATGCCTTTTATAAGCCACGTGACATTATGTAAGGCAGATAAAAATGACCAGAGATGCCTCTATTAAGACATTTTAACAGAGTTGGAAGTTGCCAACAGGAATAGTTAGAAATGCAGGTGTGATTGTAGAAGAAATGTTTTCCTAAAGGAGCACCACTAATGTTATAAAAATAGATAATTCACAGAAAAAAAATGTATTCATGTCTTCAAAGTTCATTTCAATCATTTCAGGGAGAGGGTTATCGACTAAAAATGTGTTGATGCCTTTCTTTCAGTAAGGTAAATGACCCGAATATCTGGGTAAACAGCCATGTTTTCTCCTTTTGGTATGAAGTTACTGCCCTACACCCACCCCATTGAAGCATCAAGCCTCAAAATTAAGCCTGTTTTCCAGGAAGGTGTTTATTAGGAAATGGAAAAAGTAGCTTTGTCCTGTTATTTATGCTCTGTGGCAGATGGATACGTGATGGGGAAAGGTCCACTGATGCCTGTTCCCAACCATGACAGAGCTACAGAGATTTACAATGCAGCATCAATCTTGTCAGCTGGGTTCTTAATCCTGACTGCTGGGCACTGGGGACAAAACAAACTATGTTACGTGAACTCTTTTGTAATGCTGTTCTTCCAGTGGACACCCAAATGCAAAGAGATTTCACTGGAAACTTACTCTTGGAATGAGCCTTGGCGCCATCGCAGAAAAAAAAGTCTCCACCTGCAAGGAAAAAATAATTCTCGCATTATTTAATTTGAATTCCACATTTGAATTCCACACCCATATTATCATGTCTCTTATAACCACCTCAATTTTTTAAATGAGCTCTAAGTTTCAATATATATGTGTAATTTCCAAAGGGAGTTTGATTTTTTAGAAACAGCAAGGAATTTTAATGTTGATGAGGTCACTAAACAAAAAAAAAAAAGAAAAATCAACAGATGGCACAGGGAAGACTTCTTTCCATAACAAGCACTGCACAACTCTGATATTTGGAATAAGAATGCCTTAAAAAATAAAAATATTAATTTAATAATTTCTTACAGGCAGTCCTGCACTTCTAAGTTACTTAGTAAAGTAACCAGCCTTTTGTAATTTAGGAAATATCACATTTTAAGGCATGAAAGCAAGTGATTTCACTATATTGTGGGTTTAAAAGTACAGATTGCAAACCGCTAAGTACATAAGAAATGTTAACTCCAGTTATAATTCTAGTCGTCCACAGTATCATTGTTTACATACTATAACTTGAAAATCAAAAATACAATAATACAATTAAAAATTATATTTTTGGTTCCAGGTTCCTCTCTCCTCTCCCCTTTGAAATACAGGATAATTACTATTTCTTTGGCATTTAACTCCCTCCCTCTAGTTTTTTTCTCAATGACACTTAGCCAAGATCACTTTGTCTTTGAAGGATGTGGTATAAATACTGTATTTTTAAAAATCAGGGAGATTATGTGCCAAAGCCCAGCTCCACAATCCTGACTCACAGCCAGGCTCAATGGGAACTGCTCCACTTAAGTCAGGGAACTCTCTACTCCACAGGAGAGGAAAAGTGTATCCGCTTCAGGAATGATAAATCTCTTGGAAAAGAAATTATATGAACATCTGAGACTCTCCAAGACTCTCCAACATATCAAGCCTTGAAGTCCAAGGCAGTGACAGAACACACAGACACTTCCCAACTACTTACAAGCAAAGAGCAACATTTAACATTACATCTTTTTTATTATAAGTGTTTAAAATTAAGGTTGATAATTAGTATTTTAGCTATACTAGCAATCATGCCTTGCAAGGCAGGCATTGCAATGAGCACTCACTGCATTTTTAAATGTAAGTCAGGCAGATGAACAATCTAATAGTATTACTTAAAATACCTGTGATAGAGCTAAAAATAAAACAGCAATTTATTTCTATTACCAGCTCAGAGCTTTGACTTTCAAAGTACACAGGAAGGCTCAGTTTTTTCAGATTGTCCTGAAAGGTAAAGCTCAATTTTGCCTCAGAAAGAAGATTTATTTAGAAGTTTGTTTCAAACCCTTCAGCCCAAAGACCAAGGAGAAGTGCACTGTGTAAGTGCACTGAGTTAAGCCAACGTTACACAGATAATCCCAGGAGTCTGCATCTAGTCTTTGCCTTTCCACACATCCCCAGGAGGCCAAGGAGTAGGAAAGCTGATGGGATGGCAGGGATGACACATCACGACGGGACAGTGAGCCAGGAGCAGGCCTCAAACCCATTCAACAAAACAAGGACAGCCTTGACGCTTCCTCAATGCCACAGTACCGAAATCATGAGTAAAGCCTAAGGAGAATCCCAGACCAACTAGTGTTCATCACCTATTTCTGCCCCAGATTGAGCTCCACCATCTCTAGTCCAACACAGCTTTCCCCTGGTGACAAGAACTTGGGCAAAGCCAGAGATGCCCAAACCATGGTGGTTAGAAGACTTCTGGTAGCCAGATAGGGGAAAAACATACAAGATCCTTGGAAAGTCCAAATTGTCACCCTAAAATGTACGTCAACCTTGCACAGACTTATCTTGTTGGAAGAGGTCAGTATATGAACTGTAACTTCACATTGAGTTGAAGGCTTCTCCAAAGGTTGATTTTGAAGGCAAGATGCCAAAATCTCTTCTTGACAGCACGCACTGATCAAATTCAATATCTCATTCTAGATCACCTTCTAGAAACTGAGATATCAGAATAACATTTTAAAAAAAGGAAAGCTTAATGAAAGAAATCTTCACCAAAATGGAAAATTTCCTCCTGCATTTGCAGAGAGTGGGATAAACTGAAGAGATTAACAATCACAAGTGAGGAAACAAACCCAGAAGTAATTTGTCCCCATCCTCACTAGCTCAGAGCTGCCCAACTGGGATTGGTGAAGTCCATCTGCTGTGGAGCTCCTGCCTCAGTCTTGAGTGGTGGGATCACCTCAGTTCCCCCTGGCCTTTTAATCAACATGTGCCCAATTTCCCCACAACTTCTGCTCCCACCCAAGAGCTGTGCTGAGGAGCAGCCCAGGCTTCCTCAGCAGCAGGATGCTCCTGAGACACCTGAAGATAGACAAATGCCTTCAGGTGCTGAAAATGGTGCAGAAGAAAAGACATCACAGCCCCACCCTGGGAGCATTCCAAACCTTTAGATATGTCAACAGACCAAAATGTAAAGAAAAGTCAGGGGTTAGAACAAAACCAGATCCATAAAGGCCACGAAATTTTCCAGCTATGTTTTGTTGATGATCAAGAACAGAAGTCCTTAGGTTTTGAGATACTTCCCTGGGTTTTTCCCCCCACAGGACTGCAGCCTGAGAAGTATACGTGATGGTAGTAAGAACTTAGATTAATAAGAAGTATTTTTCTCAGTTCATCAACTTTTAAACACTAAAGGAAGATTCTCCTTGAAAGACAAGTCCTCAGGATGCACAGAACACTCTGGTTCAGCACTAAAATTTAAACTCAGCTATTACACAAGTCACTATACGAATAAAATTCCATATGAAAACATTTAAAGTACATTAGATTTTTGGTCAAGATGAAAGCCTGAAAAAAAAAGAAAGAAACTCCAGCAATCTATTCTAATTGGGTTCCCATGGTAACTGTACAATTGGGTTTTTCAGTGTAACATCCCAAAGGCCCAATGCACACTTGTAAAATATACTTCAAACAGCCGGAATTGTTTTTACATTACAGCACTCCCAGGAAGATCAATTACTATACATCCCCACCCTAACTATTAGTGGCAGGAGATGTTAACACTATTGGCCATATTAACATAAGTCATGTAAAAAACCCTACATATCACCATCATTATATAAAACTAATTACACACTTCAGATTCATCAAACATGTTCCGAGTAATAAACCAATACTAGTCTTGTCACTAGATCATGTTTACTGAGTGTTAGAAATCAACCCCAAATATATGCCAAACCATTTTTGCTTCTCATATTGATCTCAAGGATAAACAGAATCAATCATTAATAATTACATTATAAGATGACCCACAGGGTTAATCATATTCTTAGAAACTCTCACTATGGAATCAAACATAGCAGCACAAAAAGGCAGCTGAAAAGCATTTAAATCCAGGCCAGGTGCATTAACAATAATATAAAAAAAGGTGCAGTCACCAACATGCAACTCAGGCAATCAGTGAAAAGAAAGTATTACTATTGATGTCTTTGAAAAAAACCAATAACAAGTATTTTTTTACTTCCCTGTGAGGGTGGTGAAGCCCTGGCACAGGTTGCCCAGACAAGCTGTGGCTGCCCCATCCCTGGAAGTGTTCCAGGCCAAGTTGGACAGGACTTGGAACAACCAGGGATAATAGAAGGTGTCCCTGCTCATGGCAGGGGGTGGAAGGAGATTATGAGCTTTAAGGTCCCTTCCCACCCAAACCAGTCTCGAATACTATGATTTCCTTAAAAAGTTTTTTTTCAGATGAAGCACTTTGCCTTGTTGGGCCCTAATTTCAGTCTTAAAGCACAACCCTGGCCACAGACCCAGATTTTACTTCCATCCCACTGCCTAAGCCTCAAAGCTAAAAGTAGACACTGACTCAGGCCCATTAAGCAGGATTCAAAACAAACTAATTCCTTTATATTCAAAAAAAACCCCAAAAACACAACTGTAGACAGTTTGAATAAAGTCAATCTCATTTCTCACTCAACCAAAAATCTTAGTATTTCATGAAGTCAGCAAACAATCAAAAGTATTTCTGGTGTCAATAGGAGACTGTGCAAGGGATTTCCCTTTTTCCCCCACCCTTCCTACTACATCCCATCTGATTATACTGAAATCAGGGAAGATATTGTGTGAATTTTCTCCAGGACAATGGTGACAGACTAAAGTGTCCTGTCACCATCACCAGCCCACTGGTGCCAAAGCAGGTTTGTGCTCCCTATGTACTGTCAGATACTGTACATTCATCTGCTGGTTTTTCTGTGTGAAACAGAAAAAATAATCTTTTAACAGGGCCTTAAGTCTACTTTGGGTGTTTATTAAAAAGTTTAACTAATTAACAGCCCTTCTGCACACTTGAGTGTACAAACAAGCCAAGATAACACTGTTGTTTGCACTGTGCTGACTGATCTAAAGCACTCAGATAATTTCAATATTACTGATGATGATTATGCAGCAACAACATTTACAAGACAGCACTAATACTTGCTATCTGCTAATGCAGGGTTACCTGGAGGGAGTTAAATCTCCTCGTGGAGCATGTCATGATTCAGACAACAAAGCAACTCTGACTTCTGTGGGCTGTGTTAATATATATACATTAAAATACTGATTTCATTAATCTGCCCATAATGCACTAAAAAAATGGCATTTGAATAAAAATTAAAAGCTGAAGATGCACCCATCAGGTAAGACCAAAAGCCAAAATTATTCTTTATTCCCCTTTGCCAAGCTGCTCAAGACTGCAGGCCTTCAGTCAGTAAAGATATATAACTATTATTTCACTCCCAAAACAGAGGAATTAGAACCTTTGTATCAGTGACCTCCCCTCTTCCTCCTTGAGATTAAAGGTGACTTGTTCAGGTGTAAGTATTTTTAATCACCTTCAGAATCTACAGGTCCAAGTTTCACAAGTGACTTAAAAAGATACTTGTGAAATTATTTCTATCATTTAATTTGGCCCAATATAAATTGACACCAGATAGTCCTGACAACCATCAGGATAGGGTGCTTTAGCTCTGTTGATATAAAATAGTAAATAAGGAAACAACTTGAAAAAGGCTCAGTAAAAAGCATCAATATGGTGACATATCACCAAATAAAAACTTCCATAATAACTCAACTCCCATGAAACTCCAAAGTCACATGAGTTTTATTGACGTTTGAATATTTTTTTTTAACAGTTACCTGGACAATAGAAGCAGATCCTCAGTTTTAAAAACTGGATTTTGTATTCATGAAAAATACTTGCATAGAGGTTTGGGTTTACAGTTTGCTTGTACCTCCAGCTGCACATTTTAACTTCATGCTGGCCCAAACACACACCTGTGTTGGGTGACAACATCAGAAACATAGGCAACAAAATTTAACAGAGGAGTTTTTCTTGCATCAGGAAGGTTTTACTCATTATACCCTCAGGTAAATTAGCACAACTAAAACCAATACAGTTTTGTAGGAAGCAACATTCCCAGCCATCAACAGAGGTAAGAATTTCAAGGCCTGGGTGTCTGCTGTAAGGACCTTGAACTTTTTGCTTTTTAATTACAGCATTAATGAAGTCAAGCTCACAACCCCCCCTCAAAACACACGCTAAAACCTGTCACTACCTAAAGATTTCAAGCCCCCCAAAATTAAAACTTTACTCTCCATTTTCCCATTAGTTCCATTCTCCTCACCAGCCCAGATATGAACATGGGGTAAACTAGAGAATTGCACAATCCGTCAATAAAATAAACGTGTTTGCAACTACTGTCCATATGACTCAACTTGTCAGTAAAAACTGCCACCAGCGCTGTGCTTGCAGAAAAATGTCCATAAATGCATTATTGCGACTGGCAGATCGATGTCCATAATAAAAACAAATAGAGTTAACAAGTGCTGCCTTCCCCGAGTTATGCCACGGGTGGGATGTGTATCCAGCTTCCTCAACAGCTTCTGGGAATGAGTATTACAGTGTTAGGCACTTGCTGACTGCACCAGCACTGCAAGCAGGGATCATTCTAATGCAGGAAGCCTTTAAAGCATTAGACCAAATATTAGTTTCATCAGGATGGGTTTGGAAGTCTCACACATTCAGAATTTGACATGGGAACAGACCCCCTGCTCTAAAGGCTGAATCATCTGTCCCATCGCAATATTAGGAAGAAAACATTCCCTAAGAGGGTGGTAAGGCACGGGTATGGATTTCCCAGAGGATGCCCCATCCCTGGAAGTGTCCAAGGCCAGGTTGGAGAGGGCTTGGAGCAACCTGGCCTAGTGGAAGGTGTCCCTGCCCACAGCAGGGGGTGAAACAAGATGAGCTTTAAGTTTTCTTCCAGCCCAAAAAATTCTGAGATTACATGATACTGCTCCATGAAATACAAAATGAAGATGTTAACAACTACCACAAGCAGGAAGGCTTTTTCTCTCAGGAAATAAGTGTAATTTAAGTGGAGTTGCAGCGCAGGCAGAACAGGTCACTGTTAAACATCCCAACACATTGGGATCTGCAGTTTGTTCCCATGAGTCTCTTACAGTACCAACACCTGAAAAACCACCTCTCCTGAAACCACCACAAATGAGCATGTCACCAGAAGTGGAGGACAAGGTTCACAAGGAAATTATGCATTGCTAGAGCAGGTAGCTCATTGAGGTTTAATTCCTAAGAATCAGATGTTCTCATTCCTCCAAACCCCTAGTTGTATAGGAAAAAACCATTACAAAAACAGCATCCATGTCTTTGACATGTTCTCCTTTGAACTTTTTTGCATTACTGCTCCTTCCAGCTGTTTCCCCTGTCACCAAAGTCAGTTCAACCAGTATTTCTCAAGTGCAGCCTTTCCACCTTACCCACACTTCCCATAACAAACTTTGTTTTTCCTGCACAAGTCCTTAAATCAGCCATTCAGGGCCACCCCAATATTCCAGAGGGCAGGAGCTTCTCCTTCAGGTTACAATCCCTTCAGTGATGCCATGAGCTGATTCTCTACATAAGTTAAGCACTAAACAGTGGTGACAAGATAATTACAGAGTTATCAAGAGATAAAGTAGTCACGGTAACACAAGTTGCACTATAACTACAACAGTTTCCTATAGAGCTTCTGTTCAGTTGCTGGTGTAATTGGTGTAATTAACTTGTCATGGATCAGAATGCAGATAGGAACTGCTAAAGCCACCTTCCAAGCTCACATAGCCACATCTTTTTCCCTCTGAAACTTGTAGCTTTTGGTAGAAGTGTCCACATCTAGAACATTTCTGTTTGAAAACAAAGCAAACAAAACTTTTACTAGAAAAAATTATGTCACAGAATGACAACACCCACAAGAAAACAACCTGACAAATTTCACATAACTGGATGGTTTTTAGAAGTATCCTGCATTCCAGGGACGGGTTTTGCCCCAGAAGGAGTAAGCTTTACAAACATCACAGCAGTCCAACACCAAGGAACTTAAAGATTAATGAAGCCAGAGAGAAGGGGGAGAGGGCAAAAGCCCCAGTGCAAAATTAAGACCTGAAGAAACAACCTGGGTTTAAAACAAGGTATTTGGTGTCTTCTGTGAGGGGGGAGCACAAGCCTGGACACAAAAGTTAGTCGAGAAATGACTGTCACAGTACAAACGTTATGCCCCAGTTCATAAAATGGAGGTTTTCAATGTGAAACACTGCAGAGACTGCATCTCACTGTTAAACAAGAGTTCCATCTGCAAAAATAAGACACAACTCAGCAACAGGTTTATTTGGGAGGGGTAAAACAATAAATAATTCTTTACACTTACTGTGCTTCAAAAACTGCATTAAGTTACAATATTGTAATTATTTTTAAAAAGCTGCAGAGCTTGGCTTTTACACCAGTGGCAAAAGGATACTTTTACATTAATATCAATTTGATAGGTATGACAGAGTAATAGGTCAGGTCAAGCTGGAAGGGGGTCCAACCTCCCTGCTCAAGCAGAGTCATCCCAAAGCACATGGCACAGGATTGCATCCAGCTGGTTCTGAATATTCCCAGTGAGGGGGACTTCACAACCTCTCTGGGTAACCATTTGGGAATTATTTTGGTGCAGTTCCATGCTAATCTGCTCTGACTACAGAAAGCAGAGCACTGCCACCCATCCACCCCAGTACTACTCAACCCACAGCAAATACATGGCATAGGATTGCATCCTGAAAGTTCTGGAATATCCCCAGTCAGGGAGAATCTGGGCAACCTTTTGGGAATTATTTTGGTGCAGTTTCATGCACCATGATCTGCTCTGACCACAGGCTGCTGCCATCCATCCATCCATCCAACCACCATAACACTGCTCCGCCTAAATCCACGTGGAAACCAACGCACTTTTAGGTGCCCGGGCTCCCCCAGCAGCCCCAAACCCAGCCCCTGAATACTCCGAGTTGGAAAGGACCCACGAGGATCACCGAGTCCAACTCTGCGGTGCGGCGCTCTGACCAAGGTTTGGGGGGTCCCGTTCGCAGGGTCACAGGACGGCGGTACCCGGGGGGGCGGAGCATCCCCATCCCCATCCCCATCCCCATCCCTCGTTCGCTGCGGTGCAAACCGAAACCTCAGGGCAGGGCGAAGCTGGGAGCGCTCACCCCTCCCATCCCACCCTCCAGCCGGCTCCTGGGTGTCCCTGCGTGTCCCTGGGTGTCCCTGGAAGTCCCTGGGTGTCCCGGCCCCGCGCACCTGCCCGGGGCGGAGGAGCCGAGCGGCGGTGGCGGGGCCGGTCCGGGCAAGGCCGCGCTGCCGGGGCGGAGCCGGGGCCGCCCGGAAGAGGCAGAGCCGAAGGGTTCCAGCGAGCTCCGGGCCGGGTTCGGTGACACCTGTGTGGTCACTCCCTGCTTATATGGCCGGGCAGGGAGGGGCACATCCCCCGGTGATGGGAGCGCGTCCCTGCCATGGGCACACCCGGGGCAGCGCGGCTGTGCCCGGACACAGCCCTGTCGGAAACACGGATTAATGTAAAAATCCATCACAAAGCAGCGATCTGAGCGCACTGACCAGTCGGGGTGTCCAGCCTGGGGAGGAGAAGGCTCCGGGAGACCTTCGAGCCCCTTCCAGTGACTAAAGGGGCTCCAGGAGAGCTGGAGAGGGACTGGGGACAAGGGCATGAAATGACAGGACAAGGGGGAATGACTTCAAACTAACAGAGGGCAGGGTTAAATGGGATATTGAGGAGAAATCTTTCCCTGTGAGAGTGGTGAGGTGCTGGCACCTGTGGCTGCCCCATCCCTGGAAGTGTCCAAGGCCAGGTTGGACGGGGCTTGGAGCAACCTGGGATAGTGGGAAGTGTCCCTGCCCATGGCAGGGGGTGGAACTGGATGATCTTGAAGGTCCCTTCCAACTCAAACCAGTCTGGAGTTTTGTGATTTGCAATCATGGGTAAAGGTGGGGACAGGGAATTAAACCAAGGTTTTCAGAGGATTAAATGTTTTGCAAATACAATTCCTAGAAGAGGAGACAAGAGGGAGATAAGAGGGAGTGAAATGTCAGATAGAAGTAAACTGTAGGGTGAAGTTTATTTGAGGTCATTAAAAAAAACCAAACCACAGAAGAAAGAATGCCAGCAAAGTTTTTCAAGCCAGATAGTCTTTCACTGTCTAAATCTTAATCTAAGTTACATCAGCAAAAATTTTATTAGTTGTGCTGTATGACTCAGACACTAACACAGAATGGAGGAATCCACTTGGGAAAGATCAAAACAATTTTTAAAAAGTCACTGCAGAATTCTGGAAATCCTTTTTTTATGCAAAAAAATATGTAGATAAAATAAGTGTAAAATAAACAACATTTAGTGTCTGTGTGTTAAATGTGATTCAAAAAAACCCCAACAACTATTGTCCAACATGCAAAAGTTTCCCTAATACAGTTGAAAATAGTTTTACTAGAGCAACTATTGACATTGGTGTGTAACAGTACTGAGATAGTTGCTGATTTTCGAAGTAATATTTTTAACATGACACCAAGTTTTCCCTTTTGCTTTCAGGCCGGTTAACCTTGAGTCTCCCAAGGAAGTGTAAGCAAGGAATGTTTACTTTCTTTACTGTCTGCCCAGGCAAAACATGGGCCAAAAGTGACTTGAAATTGTCAGATAATAAAAATGTCCACAGAGCCTCCACACTACCCTGGTAATTGCAACCTGCAAACACACCAGTATTGAACACAGTAGAAATGATCTGTGAATCTGTGTGATCTCTGAATTACAACTAATGTAAATGAGTGAACAATGATAAATTCAGATCTCATCATATGAGCATTTTATGGACAGAATTCCATTTAAAGCAGTAAACAAAAAATAGTACAATAAAGCAAAAATCTATGAAAAGGTGTTGAATGTTTGGAAAAAGTCACAACCAGTTACAGGCTCTTGGTTCATGGTTTCTTTTGTGCTTTCAGAATTCATCTCTGACTTGGCTTTTCAGTAGCTGTCAGTGAACAGATGATTCAAACTACTGTGATACCATTTGCTGATGAGAAAATGAAATTTTTCACTAGTTCTAATGAAGCTCAGATTAATGATCAATTAAAAGGTGCTGCCCCTACATGCCCATACAAAGGCTATGGCTTATATGAGGGTGATCTCATCTCTAAATAAAAGGTCAGTAAGCTCTGGAATGGATGGGATACTCTAGAAATCGTTATTATTATACACACTATAGAACTGGCTGGAGTCTTCCCTCTGTCCTGATATCCTTGACTCAAAAGTAGCCTGTTCCTGAAACTTTATTATAAGTGGAAACTTCCCCAAAATACATATTAATCTTTTCTGCCTCCTCTCCCAAGGTGATCTCCTTATTGCCTGGAGCATGAAAATTGATTATCTTTAATATGATTTTAGTTTGCATTATAACAGGCTTGAATGGGAATGTAAAATATCCAGACTTTCTTAAATCCTACCATCTTGGGCTTTGGTGGTGGATCCACAAGTTGTGTGTTTGCACTATAAAGGAATGTTTCTCTGCACAGTTTCAAACTTTACTACATTGGAACTTGATTGAGTGTCATATATTTCTGTTTATAAATGAGGTTAAAGAATACTTTTGATCAATTTCCACTCTGCCCTCAGAATTATGAACATCTTATTCAAATTTCTAACCCTTCTACTGGCCAGATTTGGATCTTAATTACTTTAAGCATCTTTTCAGCCATTGAACTTCTGAATTTCTACCTAATATGTCCTTTAACAACAGCAACATCCTTTATTAGATGTGTCACTGGTCAATGACATCAGTGTCAACAGAACATATATATTTTTATATATATATATATATATCTATATCTCCTTTTACATGTATTTAGGTCTCTTCCTACTACTATACTTTATCTGCCTCGTCAGACTTCTTTATTAAATTAGCTCTGAGGGCCCCTAAATGGTAATTTTCTCCCCAGGAGTTTCCAGCATTCAGTTATGACACATTCAGTCTAATTCACTAATACTAAAACTTTTAGGGGAATTTTCGTAACACAGATCCTGTCAGAAGGTACAGAATTTCTAAAATGTTTTTCAACTCATGTCCCATGTCTTTGTTTTTTATTTCAGGTCTTTTCTCTCAGTCTTTATTTTATTTAAGTCTGTTACTTATAAGACAATGCATTTCCTTTCAGTTCTTTATTTGTTATTACTTGCTCATTTAATGTGGCATTTTCAGGTACAGAATGGTATTTTCCCAGGACTGGAACATCTGTAGTTTTCTTCCAGTGACAGCACATGAATTTGCTTCCAAGTAAACCAAGGCTTAAACCAATCCATGAACTTCAAGGTCAAAGGCTGTGGTGGGGTGGGATGAAAAACTAAAAATGGAGGATTTTATTAAATGCCTTGAGATGTGAATTCACAAATATTTCAGGCTGGATTAAATTCCTTGTTAAGGACTAACCTCTGGAAGCATCTACTTTCTGCAACATCTGCTGTGGAGGGGAGACTTGGGCACTGGAGCTGTAACTGCCCCCTCGCTGGAGCCGGGAGAGGAACAGATGGAGTCTCAGGGACGACGTGGGATTGAAAATCACTCTGATTTGGACCTCACTTGTAGATCTTTAATTTCCCCCCAGAGAAAATTGTCAGATTGGAGCACAGGCATAATATATTTGTGTGTCTGTGCTTTACTGAGTCAGAATCTGGCCTCGCTCACTTCCTCTGCTCCTCTGACCTCTCCTCAGCTGCGAAGAACCGCAGGAATGTAACCTGGTGTGATTTCAGTGCAACGAGTAAATAAGTCTTGCCTTTCACATTTAGAAGCACCAGGAAAAAAAAAAAAGGCTGAATGAAACCAGAAACTGTGATTTTGTTTGCCAAGACTGTGGTGTTTTCTCCACAGCAGGGATGTGTCCTGCAAATTTCAATCTGGAAATATTCATATCCATACAGAGCTGGCTGCTTGATCTGAGCATGTTTTGTTCTTTAATTGGCCCTGAAGGAGAGCGTGTGTATGTGAAAACACTCCGAATCTGGTTTCTTAATAGGTTTTTAATAATAAGAAGTAACCTCTTATACCAAACTTTTGTTTGCAGCACATTTTGGGAGTTTGTGCCTGTGTTTTAATTGATGCAAAATGCTGGGAAGCACCTGAGTCACTGGGAAGTGGAGCATGATGGGTGTAAGAGGGAAAGTTAAATTTGGTGATGTGGGATGTGATTTGTGTGTAAGAAAAGATGTCTAGGGGTTATTCTGAAGATGTGTGATTTTCTTTGACTTTCATCCTTCATTCTGGGTCTGAGTAGTTGGAAGACTTTAAATGTCCACAGTTCTTTAAATTCAAGGGCATTCACATAAAAATCTGTACATTTTAAATGGTCATCATCTTTGAAATAGTTTGTCACCCTCGCTAGCAAAACCTTTTCACTCTCTCTTCCCCCAAAACATTCTGCAAGCTTGTTTGATTCCACTTCTAAATCTGGACTCATCTCTATTAAAAAAAAAGACAAAGAGTAAACTCAGAGTTGGGATATATTGAGCAGGAATACAAGTGGTTCCTGTGCTGGGAGAGGAAGGAAATTGGGTGGTTCGAAGTGTAGAATTACTGGTAAGTTCAGAAAATGTATTTTAGTAGTCAAAGCATTTTCAATACTTATGAAGAAGCTTGGGATTGGGAGAAATATGATTTCCTGCAATCAAGGTGCTGGGAGTTGTTTGCCAGCCACTAATGCCTTTAGGGAAATCTCATAGCAAAGTGTGTAAATGAAAGGGATATTAGCAGAGATTGGCTTCATTTTCTTTAGGGCAAAACCATAAAATGTTATGGTGTTTCATATGCCCGACTTCAGGTGGTTTAGTTATCTCCTGGCTGCTCTGTTCCAGAAGTTGTTGGAAAATGTTTTGACAATATTGGTGAAACTAACTGGTATAAATTTTATCAGTTGTGCTACAGAGAAATCTGTGCAGTAAAAATGCTTATAAATGTTAAATAAGAGGAATTTTGGGTCAATAAGACCAATGATAAATCTCCTCTTAAATTAAGTGTACCTGGAGTCCTATATTTAGTGGAGCTATTGCCAAATTCCAGCAAGGCTCAAGCATTTCCAATAATTATTACAGCAAAACTTGCAGCATGTTTTTTTCCTATTGACATATTAAGCATATTTGCAATGGAACACATCCTTCAAGGGACTGGGCTATTGTAGCCTAGTTAGAGATGAGCCCAACATTGTAATCAGTGTAAATTACTTGGGAAATCATAGGGAAAATTGAAAGGTTTGGTTTGGAAGGGACCTTAAAGATAATCTAGTTCAACTCCCCTGCCCTGGGCAGGGGCACCTTCCACTAGCCCAGGTTGCTCCAAGCCCCATCCAACCTGGCCTTGGACACTTCCAGGGATGGGGCAGCCACAGCTTCTCTGGGCAACCTGTGCCAGGGCCTCTCCACCCTCATAGCCAAGAATTCCTTCCAGTATCCCATCTAACCGTGCCCTTTTACAGTTTGAAGCCATTCCCCCTTGTTCTGTCTCTCCAGGCCCTTGTGAAAATATTCTTAATAATTCCTTTTTTTTTTTTTTTTAATGAAGATTCCTCCTTGCATTCCCACCTATGCCATGGGCGGGTGAGATGCCAACAGTAACTGCGCTGTTGCATTCCCAGAACTGACGTCATCAATCCCTTTGCAGGAAAAGCTTGCTCCCAGATAAAACTGAGTATTTACTGGGAAGGATTGGAAATTAAATCAAGTTAATTCCTTTTGGGCTTTCTAACCAAGCCCTGTGTGTGTGTGCAGGGACATTGCAGAGTCACATATTGTATCCTTAGAAATGAATCCACGTGAAGTTGGTCCTAACATGCCTCTTGCACCGGAGGAAATGGATATTACAGTTGCTGGGTTGAAACGTGCGCTCAAATGCATTGGGAGTTTGATACTATTTTTCAAGCTGCCAAATAGATAATGTCAGAACATTTCTGAAATGGGATCCTCACATCAAGATATACGGCACCAATCAGCTCACATCAAGCAAAGTACAGCGGAAAGCTGTGGATGGAGGAGACTACTACAGAATTTCCATTTTCATTCCCTATGTCAACAGCTTTGTAACTTACCTAGTAGATTGTTTTATGTTTTCCAGACATATTCTCAGTAGACCACAAACACTACATTCAGCTCAGCCTTCAGAACCCAAAGAATTAGATATGCTGTAGTTTATGAAATGGATGTTTATGAAAGTATCCTTTGTTTGAATTGCTCAAAAACCCAACATGAATTCAAACTTTGACAGCGTAAGCAGAAAATAAGAGGGCCATAGTGTTCTCCCAAATGTAGCCTTAACTATTGAGGTTCTCATATTGAAAATGCAATTTTCTGTCTAGATGTTTATGAATGTCTTCAAATTCCCTTTCATAATAGCCCCTTTTTGACAGGCCTTTTTCAACTCTGAAATATGAGAAGAAAGGTTGCTGCAGAATATAGTATATACCATTACAGGAGGTGCACCTCTGTCCCTCAAGCCGACCGTGCTCCTTCGGAAGTCAGGGATGATATATATGTGTGGAGGAGGTTGCAGAGCCCAAGATCCGTTGCAGAGAAGCAGGATTCTTTTACTGAATCACAGTGAGTTCAGGTGCTAAAACACGATGTGACACTTTAGGGAGCCTGTCTGTGTAAAATGTATGAATTCTGTATGATTTTATAAACTGCGGGTATAACTCCAGCCTCGTGTAATCTTCCGAGTGCTGGCAAACCTCATCACACAGTCACTGAAGAACAGTCAGAACTGTTCATATTGAATTACTCTCCACAGGTAGAAATGTGTTTTGTTTTGGAGAGGGTCTAAATGAAAGGAATCAGTTTCCCGTGGATAACCTGCATGTAGTAGAACCGGTGTCACCAGGATGGATGGGCAGCAGTGCACAGCACAACAGAACTGAACATACACAGGTTCTACCTGTTCTCCCGGACATTTTCACATTGTCATTGTGCTTTTGTAAGGACCTCATGGCAAATGATTGTGCTCTTGGGCAGCTGAGAGAAAGAGCCCCTCAGAAGACTATATCCTGAGCTGGATCCCCACAGCGTGACCAGCAGGTTGAGGGAGGGGTTTCTCCCCCTCTGCTCTGGTAAGACCCCACCTCCAGTTCTACCTCCAGCTCTGGGGTCCCAGCACAAAAAAGACATGTTGGAATGAGTCCAGAGAAGGCCACAAAGGTTATCAGAGGGCTGGAGCACCTCTGCTTTGGAGACAGGCTGGGAGAGCTGGGGGTGTTCACCTGGAAAAGAGAAGGCTTTGGGGAGACCTTAGAGCTCCTTCCAGTGCCTAAAGGGGCTCCAAGAGAGCTGGAGAGGGACTTGGGAAAGGGCCTGGGGAAGGGCCTTAAGGTGAAGGAGGGTAGATTTATTTTAGATATTAGGAGGAACTTCTTTACTGTAAGAGTTGTGAGGCCCTGTCACAGGTTGCCCAGAGAGGTTGTGGACTCACAGTCTCTGGAGATATTCGAGACCAGGCTGAATGTGGATCTGAACAACCTGATCTAAGGATCCCTGCCCATGGCAGGGGAGTTGGAACTAGGTGATCTTTAAGGTCCCTTCCAACCCAAACCGTTTCATGATTCTATGTTTATGACTCTATGATTCTATGATTGGAGAATCCCATTGTTGGATCTCCACTGCCAAAACAACTGGTGACCCAATTGCCAAGACAACTGGACAGGTCAGATAAGCCAAACTGGGAGCTCTCTACATATTCTCTAGAGAAATAATATTTAAAGGATGTTTCTCTGAAGGATTAGAAAGGCAAAGAGGAAGGCAGGAAGAAGTGCAGCTCTTTGCCAAGCAGCACTCCCGAAGAAAAGCTGGAACCCTGTCCAGTTGCATTTCTGTGCAACTTCACTGGTAAATTGGGGCACTTGCTTCACTTCTTGTGTGTTTCATTAACATTTTTGCATAAATACAGTGTACATTGTGAGTGGAATAGAAATCTGCCCTGAAAATGTTTATCTTCTTTTCTTTTTTTTTTTTAAATATATAATGTTATTTGTGTCTTAGCAGTAGTGGGAAATACACAGGGTTCCTGTTCCTCGTAGCAATCTCGGTGTGGGCCTGGGTTCAGCTCCCCATTCAAACAGCAGTCTAAGTATAGAATAGATAAATATATAAAGTATTTTATAAATATAAATATAAAAATGGGTGTAATTCTGTGCCTGTTCTCAGAAGATGCTGATGTCCAGGCTCAGAGCAGAGGAGCTCACTGGTTAATTGGATCCATGGTGGAGCAGTACTGGGAAGTCCCCTGGCTGGGCTGAGCTTGACCTGGCTCTGTTCCCACACCTCCTGGGAGGCAACATCCCTCCAAAATGCTCCTGAGGCCACAATCCAGCAAATCCATATGGCAGGTGCACAGCTGGGTGGGATGCTCCCATGTGTCCATTTGTAGGCAAATCTATTCCATGTTCAGCTTCCAAAGTCGGTTTAATAATAAACATTAAAATACCAACTGACCTGTAAGAGGAAAAAAAAAAATTGTTTGTGACATTAAACACCTTCACATGAAATAATTCAAGTTAACCTGCAGCAGATTTTAAGCATAAACAAGTCCCTGGGTGGTGACGGTAGAGATGTTCACCCTGAAAAGGTCAGACAGCTGCTGAAACCTCCGTGTGCTCCCAGTTATGACAAAAATGAGGTGGAGGCAAAGGCAACTCCAGAACCAGCCTGAGGAGTAGGAGAGGAGTGTGCCAGTCAAAAGAGAGGTAACATTTCTATTTCTGATAATGCTGGAAGGTACCAGGAGCCAGGAGGAGCTGGAGAACAAGTGCTCCATCTCCTGAATTTGCACATCTTTTCTACAACTTCCCAGGTTCTCCACTCTCAGGATACTCCTTCCAAATCGCTGCCATCCCCTGCCTGGTTTAGCTTTTCCTGGCTTTACAGAAGCACAACAGGAAAACCAGCCAAGTCGAACCCAATATAATGGTTGAATAGTTTTATTCTACTCTGGAACACGGAGCAGAGATCGTTTTGATTCATTTATTGTTTCAGCGCTGGGCAAATACAAATATTTCTCTTGCGTCCGAGGATATTTTTAATCCTGCTTTTTAGATGTTTTATTTTGCTTGAAACTCCAAATGCATTCTTCCCAGAATTTCTAAGCTCATTCTTTTTAATTTTTTCAAGGGTATCCTGTCACTTTTTAAATACAGTCTTTTCATGTTGCCAGTGAATTGCTTTGATCTGCAGATGAAAACTGATGAGACGCCGTTTCCTCAGCGCTGAACTTTGCCAAAAGTTCCGAGTGTGTCTGCGGTGGAGCCTGTCAGGATCCGAAATTCAGGAAAATAAAATTCCTGACAGGACTTTCCAAAGCAATCTTTTCCCATTGTCTGTAAAACAAAAAGCCCAGGACAAGGCGTCTGTGGTTTGGTAGCATGGAAGTGAATGAATGGAAAAGGAACACAGTTTGGTGGGTGTGTTCTCTGGTTTATTTATGGAGTAATAGCTGGGAAGTAAAGTTGTATTCCTCTTTCTCTGTGCCACATCTCCATGACTCAAGGGATCTGGGAAGGGAGGAGCTTGGAGCATGGAGGGAGAGCTGGGGGAAAAAAATGCCCCTAAAGTGGTCTTAATAAATTTTTCCTGAAAAGGACCATATATGTTGATGCTGTAGGATTGGAAAATAGTATTGGGTGGATTGGAGGAGGTCTTCAAGCCATCCCTCTGCCCCAGCTCCAGGATCAGACACAGCTGCTCAGGGCTTTCCCCAACCAGGTCTGGAAACCCCCAAGGCTGGGGACAGCCCAGCCTCCCCAGGGAGCACATTCTTCAGCTCCTCTGCCCTCCTAGTGAAGATGTTTTTCCTGAAAATCCAGTACTTTTGGTGCCTCTCGGTACCGAAGTTCAGGAAACACACACGTCCCTTGGGGGGAAATGGGCTATTTTGGTCAATTCATGCCAAATTACATAGTGGGTGGTTGGAAGCCCAACATTATTCTCATAAATATCACAGTTCCCTCAGATTCTGATGAGTGATTCTTTTTAGCTGAACTGCTACTTGAATTCTACAGCATATTCCAGGGAATAAGTAAATAAAACACCATTCATGCCATGGGATCAGCATACTAATTTATGGCCAGATCTGAAGCCTTTTCCCAAGGCAAAATACAATTAAAGCCAGGCAGAACTTGACCCGAGTGAGCACTTCAGTATTTGATCTGTGAATTTGACTTTTCTGAATTTTTATTATTTTTATACAGTAGTAAAAGTGTCTCCTGCTGGTGATTTTACATTGTGCTGGATATTGAATTCCTTGCAGCAAAGGCCTCACCTCTTGAAACCTAATCTTATATAGCGTGCCGTCTAAAGAACTTAATTCTTATTGGGATAACAAGTTTAAAAATATATATTTTTAAAGTACATCCGTGACATTTTTGTTAACCTGGTTCTAACGGTGATCCAGCAGGAACAGCAGAGGATGAAAAGTGAGGAACAGGCTGAGATCTAATCTGACCCAACTCATTGATTCCCTCCCTGACCTTGGGTAAGCCTTTTGACCTGCCTGGGCCTCAGTCAACTCAGCTGGAAAATTGGGTAAAGAGCGGAGCCTGTTAGAAAACCATCTTCAATTTGAACAAAGATTTCCCGGAGACCCAAAAAAAGTGAGTGTAGTCATTTGGTACAGACATAATTGATTGTGGACTGCACAAGAATAACATCCTGAGCTGTGGGATCCCATGGATGACATCTCATTTGTCCTGTGGTGGCTGGGTGGTCTCTGCGTCCACTTTTCCTGTCTCCAGAACTGTATTTTCCCTTTCACGATATTAGTCTGGCCGTGTCTGACCTCAGTAGGAATGTGGCTCAAACACTGCATGAGCCTAGGAAGATGGCGAGGTGTTGTTATTATTCCTGTTTGGATGAGAGTTACTGAAGTAAATTATTGCCTCCTGGATTTAGCATGACCTGGAGTGGCATCACGTGGTACTGTGCCAATAACACATAAAAATGAAATCAGGGATTTACAGAATCACAAAATATTTTGAGTTGGAAGGGACCCACAGGGATCATCGAGTTCAACCCTTAGCCCTGCACAGGACCATCCCCAGGAGTCACACCATGTGCCTGAGAGCATCATCCAAACAGTCCTTGAGCTCTGGCAGCCTTGGGACCATGACCATTGCCCTGGGGAGCATGTTCAGTGCCCAACCACCTTTGGGGAAGAACTTTTTCTAACATCCAACCTAACCCTCCCCTGACAAACTCCAGGCCATTCCTGAATTCATTACTCAGATTTCATAGATCACAGAATGGTTTGTGTTGGAAGGGACCTTAAAGCTCATCCAGTTCCACCCCCTGCCATGGGCAGGGACACCTTCCACTAACCCAGGTTACTCCAAGCCCTGTCCAACCTGGCCTTGGACAATTCCAGGGATGGGGTAACCATAAGTTCTCTGGGCAGCCTGTGCCAGGGCCTCACCACCCTCTGAGATTCTCCTGAGGCTTTTCAATGTGTCCTGGCTTTTCCAAGCCTTTTTTCCTGCCATCAGTCTGGCCCCAGCAGTGCCTGTAGTTACCAAGAGGAGGGTTCAGGCTGCAATCCCAACATCAATCCTCATGTGTAAGGTCAAGTCAGAACCCCTTTGCTCCACAGGGTGCACGAGATGTGCCTAAAACTGGGAGCGCGTGGCTGGCTTTGTGCAGATCCCCCCATCCCTGATGGAGCTGTTTCTCCAGCCCGGCTGCTGGAGCAGCCCCCAGGCGCAATCTGGAGGGCGCAGTCCCTTGGAGCCGAGCCAAGGGCACTGCCATGGCATGTGGCTCCAACCACGCGGGGCTGGAGCGGCTCCCGGCCGCGTGCGCGGCGCTCCCGGCTCTCACGGAGCTGGCACTGTTTGTCCTGGGCAAAGGCCAGCTCCTCTCACTGTGCCAGCGTGTTTGAACCAGCCCGGACTTGCTAATCTATTCTCCGTGACCCACACACTGGAAAAATGACCGTTTCCTTTTCCCAATTCCCACATCTGCTATTTGTTTTCCTCTCTTTGCCTTCCCAAGATTTGGGAAGGAGTTCAGGAATGCAGAGTGCTATTCAAAGCCAGGCTGACCTCAGATACTGAGTGGCATTTATCTGGCAAGGCTTGGATGTAAATAGTGAAGGGGAAACGGGCATGTTTCTTCACTTCCACGTGTGTATTTCTAAATGTTTTTAAATAAAAATAATGATTTTATTCTAAAATGTTACCTAGAGTAGGAGGGACCTGGTATTTCCAATGGAAACTAGTAAATCCTGCTTTGCCAGTTAATTTGCTCTGTCATTATCCTTCCATGAAATAGGCTAAACTGTAACATTAATATTAGGTGCAAACACCTACAAAAAGTCACTTCTACTAGTCCAAATGAAATTACTATGTGAGAATGACATTTATGTTGGAATAAAATCATCACTGTGCCTCATATAACATAATATATCTCTATATTTTGCATCTCAAAAAAAAATAATCTTAGGCTCTGCTCCCTTTAAAAATGCAGGCACAGAAAACCAAAAATTTCACTTCAAAAATATTCAGTATTTTTAATGGAATATTCTGAAAACATTTTGTTTTGAAGACATATTTAACAAGGAAATTTGAAAAACAGTGAGCACAAATACATTTGGGAAGCAAAATGCAACCAGAATTTGCAGAATAATACAAAATATTAAGGTTTGGGAGGGTCTGGATGATGTGTAATGACCAATAATCCACCTTTTTTTCCCCTTCTTTTATTTTCCCAAAGAAGAGAACTTGATAGACCTTACTGAATTAATTTCCCCGCGACCCTTTTTAATGGGAATGAGGTGATTTTAATTTTTTTAAGCATATATATGTGTATCTTGAAATAAAGAACAATAAAAACAATCACATCTTGAAAGATAAAATTGTTAAGGAAGATTAAAGGGAGATTTAACCAAAGATGTTTCTCTGCCTTTTTTGTAACAACTCAGTGAAAGTTTGGTGTCAAAATTGAAAGTAGAAGCTAAAATTGGGATCGGGGTCTGTGACTGTGTATTCCTCTGGGCAAAAACATGGGAATTACCCACAGATATTTGGTGAGGTTTGTATCAAGAGCCAAAAATATGTGTACTTATGGAATTAAAGGGAAAGGAATTTTAGAAGAGCTGATTAAACTTGCTGCAATGCTGCTGTTTAGATTAATGGCCAAGAATGAGGAGCTGATTTTTTCTGACTTTTGAGACACACGTTCCTTCTAAGAATGAGGATCTGATGATAGGAATTAGCTGAACAGCAATGAGTGTGTCAGGATTTGCAGTGTGACACATCCTGCCTTGTCCTTTCCTCTGAGATGTGTCATCAGAAGTCCTCAAGTAACTCTGAAAACCTTCAGTTATTCATATTTAATCTGCTGTTATCACTCCTATGTTCCTTTTGCTTTTACCCCTGCCCAGATTTCCTTCCACCATTGAACACCTTTGTTTAAGATTATTTCCGCCTGTATAGATCAAGGTGCATTTTTCCAAGTTCAGTGGTCATTTGTCACCGTTCAGCAACTGAACTTTGAAATCCTCCCTGATCGCTGATGCCACCCACTGTGGCTGTCATAGGAACAGGAGGCAGAGATGAAAAGTGCCCTGAGATCATCTAGCCCAGCTCCAGGGATGGCTCTGGCTCTGGCTGGGGCGATGGAGATGGAGGGGATCTTTGGGCAGCTCTTTGGATCCAGGCTCGGTGTTTGCTCCCGCAGACAGATAAGGTTCTCTTTCATGTCCAGGAACCATCAGGAAAGGAAAACCCAGTGCACTGGTGGAATGACTCAACTATTGTGACTGGGAGACCCTGGACAGTGTCAATAGATAGACCCTGGCTGCGCTTCAAAGAGCTGTGATGGTGACAACAGGGAGTCAGGGCTTATGGCCTGGGTGAGGAGGCCTCTGTCCATCCTCAGCCAAGCACCACGTCAGGGCTGAGTGTTTGAAATACAGAAAGTTTTGGCATAATGCTTAAATATGGACCTGTTTTGTGCAGAGTGAAAGGCAGAAATATAGTTAGAAAGTGATCAAAAATCCATACTTTCGGTAGAAAATAAATAATAATAGGCAAACTAGGGGGATAGGCAGTTCTTACTGAATTCAGTGCAAAACTCCCTTTCATTTTATTAGAATCCTGGAATGGTTTGACTTGGAAGGGACCTTATAGATCCTCTCATTCCACTCCCTGCCCTGGCCAGGGGTACCTTCCACTAGCCCAGGTTACTCCAAGCCCCGCCCAACCTGGCCTTGGACACTTCCAGGGATGCAGAAGCCGCAGCTTCTCTGAGCAACATGTGCCAGGGCCTCACCACCCTCCCAGCGAAGAATTCCTTCCCAATATCCCATCTAAACCTACCCTCTGGCAGTGGGAAGCCATTCCCCTTTGTCCTGTCCCTCCAGGCCCTTGTCCAAAGTCCCTCTCCAGCTCTCTTGGAGCCCCTTTAGTCACTGGATGGGGCTCTTAAGGTCTCCCTGGAGCTTCTCTTCTAGAGTCTGAACGCCCCCAGCTCTCCCAGCCTGGCTCCGTAGGACAGGCAAAGAGAAAAAACAAGTTATTTGTATTTGTAATCAAAGTAGTTTGTGGTGACAAAGTTGCTACATGGAGAGAAGTTGTGCATCCTAATTTTCTTCAACTTCTTGCTGTTCCTAGATTTAGCTGTGACTACGTGTTGGTCTGTAATGTTTATTTTTTTTCCCCTGCTGAGACACTTTTCTGTGCATGTCAACAGCACCACAACTGCAGCAGAGACAGTCCTGGATAAGGTCAGTTAGATTAAAACTTGTGATTTTTGTAAATATTTTTGTTGTTTCTCTCTGACATGTGAATGAGGTTTTGTTTCTTTAAAATATGGCACGAGATTAAATCAGAATAAAAGTGTCCTTTTATAAGCTGGGTCAAAGGGGATATAGAGACAGTAGGTAACTAAGTCTGTTAGTGTAACAACACCAAAAAAAAAAAAAAGGGAAAAAAATGGAGAAAAAAATGCATGTAAGTACTTTAGTCTCTTCAGACTGACTGTCTTCAGCTTATGAACTAATTGAGGAGCGAATGGAAGCATAAAAGCATTTCTTGTTAGAGTCACAGAAGTAATTAATTGATCATATGTTGTTTCTTTAGCAATTACGTGATATTCCCCTGTTAATCTGTTGAATATAAACACCCAACATCTCTGCTGTTTTCCAAAGTGGATAAATGAAGTCCTTCTCCTCCTCCTGGGGACCTGTGGCTGGTTTTGACCAAGGTGTTCCAGGAGCTTTTGCCATTTCAGGGATGCCGAAGAACTCTGCAGACAGAAGACTTTTCCGTAATTAAACTCGTTGCAAAATAACGGGAGATCTTCATCACACTCTTTGTATTCCTATAAAATCTGTTGCCATGGGAGCTGGCATTGAATAGCAAGGTAGTGGAAATCAGGAGTGTTACATTACGTTTGCCCTGTAGCCACTGGAGGGTCCCTTAAAATAAAGTCGCCTTTTATCTTTGCTTTCTGAATAAACATAAAACTAGATTTTTAGTGCAAAATCCTGATTTCAAGGTTATTGATGCCAGACTAAATTAATACAGTCTGTGCGATAGCACACAAAATCCCCAGCAAAGCCAGGGATACTCCTGTCTTTTGAAAGCTTGACATTTGTTTTTCATAATGAACTTAAAGGTCACCAGCTACAGATGAATCAGGGTACCTGCTCGAGTTTACATTTACATGCATTTTATTTTATTCCCAGGTGCACTTTTTATGAGATCCATCACTGGAATAAAACTGTAGCGCTCTCTTATTATCCAGGTTTGATGGTCTAGAAGAGTTATCAACCTGCTCTCTTCAGGAATGGGCTGTTTGTTGTCTTCAGTGCATTGCAGAACCACCAGATATCAGTGTAGGGTGGGTTGAGGAATGTCTGCTTTCTTTCCTCCTAGGTCTGAACATCACCACTAGTTTCACCTCTAAATATCACATTTAAAAAGTGTCTTCTTGTTCCTAACCTGTAATTCCTCGTGTCTTAACGTCATGCTCAGTCCTTGAAATGATGTCACACTGTCCAAGTTAGCGAAAAATGGTTTGTGTGTGTTGATGCTTCCTTAATTCTTGTTTTATTTCTACAGATGATGATGTAATTAATCAAAACGCAGGTTTTGGAACTTCCAGGGATTCCAAATGCCTCATTCAGCCTTACAATGAATGTGTCCCATCTCTTCTGCATATGAATTTTTGTTTTTTTTCAGCCTAGCAAGTGACCTGTATTGCTGCACGGATTTCTTGAAACTAAATAACATTTTATACTTTTACCAAAATACCTGTGGAGCTGACAGAGCATGATGCATTCATTTTCCTTGATTTTGTAGTGAGGGAAAAGGCTAGCATGAATAATTCAAAAATAATGCTGAGACTGTTAAGATTTAGTACTGGAGAGGTCATCACAGTTGGGAGAATGAGCTGGGAGACTATTACTATTCCACGATCTTTGAATCTCAAGGTGACATCATTATTATTTCTCTATATCTATAATGTGGTGCTGCAACCAACTTATTGCAGTGTTTCTCATGTAGGGTAGAAAGATCAATTACATACAGACCTCAAAATGTGAACTATAAGCATAGTGTCCAATAAAACTGTCATTAACAGTCACCACAATTTTAACTGTCTGCTTCCAGGTCAAGCTGTTTTAAAAATGATAACTGACATTGAAAGGTTGAATAAAGAGCACCCATTCCAAAGGGAACGGGTCTGGACCCAAATAACTTGTCATTAACAGATTTGCTAATTCCATTCTGCAGTTTACACAGGGATTCAGTGTTTTTCTCGTTGTTTCTGGTGGCATATCCTCTGACAACCCTGGGAAAAAATAAAACCTGAAGTTTTCCACATGATCAGCATCCACAGTGGTATTGGAGAATGCAGAAAAAGCATCCCTATGCAGTTTGATTTAATTTATTCTTGTCTTCAATGAGAAACTGAAAGATATGACCCAAATGGAAGTTGGATTGTGGAGGTGCTTGTTGCAGTACTTTAACTATTACCTCACCTCTCCGTGTGCTGTCAGCTCACTGGCGTGCCTATGGAAGTGTGAGTTATCCAAAATAAACAACTCCCTGACGAATATCCAGAGGAATCTATGCCAGGAAACAGCCGTCAGGACTTCAGAGCCGCCTCTCCATTGGGCAAGCACTGCCTTGTGTGTTTAATTAAACATCCATTTCCCTCGGAGAATATCCCTCCAGACTGTAACTCTTCCAATAAACACTTTTCCTACTTGTTTTGTTTTCCTTTTTCTTGTAATTTTCAGATGAGTCTGAAAGATAAATAAGGCAGCTTTCATAACGAAATTACAGAGGAAGAGGGTTGGTGAGCCACCTGTTCCGAACGTGAGGACATTTGATGTTGGGAGCACTCAAATGTTTGTAAAAAATATACTGCAACTCTTTGAACTGTGATTCCTCTTCTGGTTTTGAAGGAACAAGCTGCTGTCTTCTTCTCTTAGTTCTTTCTGGTATTTCTTGTGGGATTTAGCCATCATGGTGGCTCCTTGTTACTGAATAGTTGGCCATGAAGGCAGTGCAGGGCAAGGAGCACGGTGGGGTTGTGCATGCCCAGCTGTTGGCTCCTTCTTACCCCACATCTTTCTCCCTCTTCTTGCCTGATTTTTACCCTCTTGGCTACTTCAGAGCCATGATCCACAGCCAGGAACACAACTATTGCCTTACTATTGCCAGGGATCTCCACCAACCCACTCCATAGGGGTCTTCTGAGGATATCGATGGCTCTTGGATAGCCAACAGCCCCTCCCTTGTTTAGGATCTAAATGGGCTTGTTGGTGCCTTTATTTTTCTAAATTCTGATTTACATTGTTTCTATGAATTAAATATTTTTACTATAGAATCCCAGAATGGTTTTGGTTGGAAGGGACTTAGAGGTCCTCTCTAAGTTTTGTGCCAGTGCCTCACCACCCTCACAGCAAAGAATTCCTTCCCAATATTCCATCTAACCCTACCCTCTGGCAGTGGGAAGCCCGCTTGTCCTGTCCCTCCAGGCCCTTGTCCCAAGTCCCTCTCCAGCTCTTCTGGAGCCTTTTTAGGCACTGGAAGGGGCTCTAAGGTCTCCCCAGAGCCTTCTCTTCTCTGGGCTCTCCCAGCCTGGCTCCAGAGCAGAGGAAGATCAGAGGAAGAAACAGGTTTTATGACACGAACATTGAGAACTCTGGACACTTCACCTTTTTTTTGTTTTTATCATGGGCCCCTTGTTTTGGGGCCATGATACAACAGCAACTACATTTACTGCTAGATTTATGTTCAGGGACTGTAGTGACAGAGCTACAAAATAAGGGAGTCGGCAGGTCAGGAATCAATTCAAATACCTCATCTGCTCTAGGATTTCTAAACTTAATATCGCTCTGATTTGTGTTATAAGGAGTCTGGAAAAAGTTTTCCTGCCAGTTATGCCTTTTAGGTGACCTGAGGATTTCATTTGGAGAACACATAGTTCTGGATTTTGCTTGGAAAGACCATCTGGCTGTAGGTGATCTTGCTTGAGATTTAAAAAACATAATAATAATTTAATAATAATGAAATATTGTTGACAAAAAGGATGCTTTTACAGAACCAAGTAGGGAGGAAATCCTCTTTCTACCAGAGCGTTTGGGTTTCATAATATGTTTTGAAGCAACTCTGGAGTCTTTTCAGAAGAGGAAATGCATTGATCCCCAAACCAGCCCCAAAAAACACTGAGGCAAGTGTTTTGAGTGGATTTTTTTGTCATACCAGCAACTCCATCAATTAATAATGAATTTTGAAATAAAAACTACAATAATGAGAAATTCTTTTTCACATGAAGAACATTCTGAGCCTAATGCCTGGTGAAAGATATTAACCTGTTATTCAACCAGGAGAGAAGAAGGTGGCAAAAAAAAAAAAAAAAACAACCAAAGAGAGTCATTAAACCTGTTTATCATTAAATAAAAAGCACAGGTTTGTTCCAGAATGCAAAGTGCAGCGTTCAAGGAAATGTAAACATAAGTGCAACTATTTCATTTCATGTGAGGTTTATGTTACTCCCCTATTAAATTTAATGGGTTGCCTCATGAGAAGCAGCTCATTAATATGAATACGAAGAGCATGTTTCAACCTGCAAACTAAATAACACAAAGATGGGTGATGTTTATTTTCCTTTACTTTTGAAAAATATGAACTCCTGGAAATAGCCTGAGTCTGGGGATAAGGCACTGAATTGGGAATCAGGAGGTTGTGCTTCTCATTCCACTTGGTGTCATATCCCTCTGATGTGAACCCGAGCAAATCAATTAACTGCTGTTTACTTTGGTTACTGAATCAGGTTAAATCAACGAGCAGTGGAATGCTTATTGTCAGGCTAAATAATTATAATTAATTATACTGGTTTCGATGAACATCAGCTGCCTGGAGTGACGGGCAGTGCTGGAGTGGTGCTCCAGGGTTTGGATTTGGGATGCTTGGCAGCTGTCTTGGCATCTTGGAGTCCAAATGCTTCCCCCCACTGGTGTGACTGTATTTACTGCTTTTGGCTCCAGAGTGACCATGACCATTGAAACTGGCGCCCATAGGCAAGGGAAAAGGGGCATTCCTACATCCTTGGTTCCCTTTGGAATAATGGACAAAAGAGTATTTCCCATGGGCAGAGCTGAGCTTGCTGCTTGACGTATTTCCAGTAAGTTGCTGCATGAAAAAAAAAAGAAGCAAAATGAGCAAAACGCCTTAAAAATGAAATTGAAAAGTCAGACAGCAAACAGCCAGGAAGGGGCATATTTATGGCCCTCAAAGGAACTTTAATTTACCCACATTTATAAAATTAGGGTTCATTTTCCAGAAGACAGAGTCCTTTTGTGGTTTCACTCTCTAGCCACAAAACTAAATTTCACCAGGGAATTGCTGGTGTTGTTTGGGAACTGGAACCTCAAGAAACCTGAATTTTGTTCGTTTATTTTTCACTTATTCATCAACAACATTTCCTTATTATCATTTTAAATTCCTAAGTAGGTGTGGGGCTTGTCTCATACTCTTCTGATGGAGTTTATATGGGGCTTTTTTGAGGCACATAAATTAATTGGTTTTTTATTGCATATAAAAATATTTCCCAAAATAAATGCTATAACTGAAAACTGTCAGAAATTCAGGCCTTGATCCTGCAGTGGGACAGGATCCATTATACTGTTATAAAACATTGCTTAATTCAGTAGCCTGGAAAGGTTCCTCCAACGTGAGCCCTCTGAGGTGGGTGTTCACCCCCAGTCTGTCCCTCTCCATGACTGGAGGGAGCTCAACTCCTTAGTGCCACTGAAGTCTGCCCAGTTGTTGGAAAACACATTCAAACAGCCTGATGACAATGAAAATACCAACAAAAACCCCACCAAAAAAAGTGATTTTTTTTTTAATTTCAAATTTCCCTTTTCATTGTAGTCATGAAAAGTCAAAGGAAGACAGTAATTTATATAAAATTGTCATTGACAAAATATTTTTTGATCATTCTTTCTGCAATTACTTTTAATGAGAGGGTTTTTTGGCCTTAAATGTTAAGATCTTGTTCTGCTCCTGTGGGTCTTCTGAAATGAGGACAGCATTCAATGCTGGGAATCCCAGAAAATGGATTCAGCTGGTCACCAGCTGAGAATTTGAGTTTTTCCTCTGTGTTTTGTACTGTGGAGGAGCTGCCATCCTGGTGAGAGCTGCAGAGTGTCTGGGATGAACTCTTTCTCATCCTGCCTCCAACGTGGAGATGGAGTGGCTGGGAGATGCTCCAGACCCAAACCATGACCCCAAACCACCTGTCAGCCACAGTTCCAAGGGAGAGGGAAGCGCTCCAGACCCAAACCACGACCCACAACTAGCAGTGGTTCCTCAGGACATGATGGTTTCCACTGGGAGAGAAGGTTTCTCTACCGGTTTAACACCAGAAGCAATAAATCTATGTAATCACAAGTAGTTAGAGCCGTAATTGGACCTATTTTATTGCCTTTTTTTTGTAGTTTTTGATGGCTGGAAGCATCTAGGGCTGGAGGAACTGCAGTGCTCTGCTCCTCTTGTCCAAAAATCACTGGTGGAAAAGTCTTGCCTTGTGTGGTAGCATTGGGATGGATCACAACAGTGAAAAATTTCATAATAAAAAAATTTAAAAAAAAAGGAGTTCATAATAAAAAAAAAAATAAATAAACCCAATCAAGTTCCCTGTAAGGCCTGAGTCCATAAAACTTCCAATAATAATTAAACTTTAAGGATAAAACACATGAAAATTACTTCAAAAAACTAGTAAGACCTGCGCTCTGATCCTCAAGTTGTACAAGGAAAATGTGTTAAATATTCTCCTTTTTTTTTATTTTGTTACATTTTTCCTCCATTGCGCATACTCAGGAGACCCCTTTATTTCAAATTTAAAATAGTCCATGAAAATCTGTATTGACGTAATAGCTTATTAGGCTACAAGCAAAATATTCCCAGAACTAATTTTTAATTAATATAGTTCACTGAAAACTTATAAAAGATTCATACATAATATGATAAAAGAAATAAACATCCTCAATACCATGTTAAGTTTCTTTTCTTTGTAAAACATTGTTTTTTTTCCTCTGCTACCAGCACAATAAAACCTACTGCTACAAAACTGACTTGTCTTTGGCAGCTCTGTCAGATGTGGTATTTTCTGATACATAAAACAGTGCTTATTAATTCGGAGTCAGATTCTGACACCTTTTCTCGCTTTGGGCGCTGCCTTTCATAAACAGCTCCATATTTTTAATCCAGACTTCCCTGGAGTTTGTCACTGTCCCTCTAAGAACTGCTACAGAGCTGGTGGAGGCCACTGGAAATCATCTCACTGACCTTCGTGAGATTTGTGTCAGTCACAAACACAGGCTGAGAGTTGGGATTGTTCAGCCTGGAGAAGAGAAGACTCCAGGGAGAGAGAGCTGGAGAGGGACTTGGACAAGGGCCTGGAGGGACAGGATAAGGGGCAATGGCTTCCCACTGCCAGAGGGCAGGGTTAGATGGGATATTGGGAAGGGATTCTTGGCTGGGAGGGTGGGGAGGCCCTGGCACAGAGAAGCTGTGGCTTCTGCATCCCTGGAAGTGTCCAAGGCCAGGTTGTACGGGGCTTGGAGCAACTTGGGATAGTGGCAGGTGTCCCTGCCCATGGCAGAGGGTGGGACTGGATGGTCCTTAAGATCCTTTCCAACTCAAACCATTCCATGACTGTATGATTGTATGAAGTAATAAAAAAATACAAAATCTGACCAGAATTGATCTCATCTCTCTGCAGTCACATCAAAGTGAGATACCAAGTCCAAGTTCATTGCAAGAAGTTCTCTCTGTAGGAAGTGAGGAGAAATTGATATCTCAGGGAATGTTTTTTGCCATCTCTGGCAAAGGAAGGTGCATGTCAGGATTACTAAGCAGGAAAGTGCCTTGAATCAAGTACCCTCCTGGGGGGTGAAGAGTTGGTCCCACCTGAAGGGTCTGCAGATTTTTAACCTTTAGAAGGCACAGGGAGAAATCCTTGGAGAAATATGGAAGTCTGTCTTGAGCCTTCCCAGCAGGGATGACCTTCTGTGACCTGTTTGGCACAAAATACTTGATTTTTACCCTAAAAAAAGCAACTGTTATAGGATAGTATCTGACACTGAGTGTTGGGCTGCTCTGAGAAGCCCTTTCCTCCTCGCCCTCTTCCCTCCCCCAAAGTCCTCCCCAGACATAAATCATGTGTTTCATTTTGAGTTCTCTTTGTTTCAGCCTGTGCACAATTCCCATTTGCATCAGAAGTTTCCACTGTGGAATTTGATTCAAAAGTTAATCTGGGACGGCTCAAGAATAAAAACGGGGGCCTCTTGGTCGTCTGTCAGTCCGGGATGGGACCACCTGGGTGGGACCAACCACAGTTGGGCCATTCAGTAATAGGGTGGAGGCTTTACTGCCTCATCCTTCCTTGTTCTGGCAAGGACAGAAGAGGAATTAAAGGAAGGCTGACAACCTGGATTCCCATTTCCTGCGCCATTATTCCCGGTAGCTGCCGTTCCTTCTGCAGTTGCTCCAAGCAAAGGCTGTGTCACGTTTCTCCTGAAGTGATGACAATTGAAGATGTTGATTTTCATGCAGCTCTGATCAAAACTCATTCCTTTTGTTTAAGGAAAAGGCGCTCGCATTCCTACTGAAACTATTCGGCTGAACTTCACAGCATGAGATGTTCCCAGGGGCCAAAAGGGGATTTGGGTGTTGAGCTCCTGGCACTGGTGCTCCTGACTGAGGGGCCAAAGCTCCTGCTGGTGGACGGAGGAAGGAAGAAAAGCAGAGATTTATGTTTTTATAAGTGTTAGCAGAAACATTAAAAAGTACAGACTGAATTACAGCTGGCAGAGCAGCCTCAAGGGTGGGCTGAGGGGTCTCTTGCCTCTATCCCCAGAGGCATCCCCAGGTGCCAGAGAACCTTCCATATATGTTTCAAGAATTGCTAAAATCGGTAAACTCTGTGTCTTAAAAACTCCAAGTATTTCACTGGGGAAGATCTGATCCATTAAAAGCTCCTTGGTGGGCACTTGTAAATGGTTGCTGTCCCAGCTTTCTGTTCCTTACATCAGCAGGGTGTCCACTGGAAGAGTGAGGTGAAAATCTTGGCCATCTCCTGGAAGATCTTTCCTAATTAATCCAATTGAGTATCTCAGTCTGAGTCAGGATAACACTATGTATTTAATAGGATTTAGTCCTTTGGATTCTTGATATCTATAGCTCCTGTGTGGCTTTAATATACTCAGCATTTTTCAGGATTAGGTGTTAAGGGCTTGATCCCAAAACGTTTAAAATCAATAGGTGTTTTCCTTTGGCTTCAGTGGGCTTTGGTTCAGCCTCTAAATATCAGTTGATGCTTTCTGATCTGAGTACAGAAAAATACTTTTAAATCGTATTTCCAAAACTCTTATTGCTTACTTTACACCACATAACTTCTTGAACTCTGTCTAGATTTGAATAGGGAAATATTAACCAAAACAATAATGGTATTATTAGTTGAAGTTTTAGCTTATAAACTCGATAAAAAAGTACCGTTGGGTATTCTTTAATGTTATAAAAGAAGAATGATTAATTTAAGGTTCAGGTGCAAGACAAGGTCAGGAAAGAATTGTTACTGTATACAGTGAGCATTTCAAGATGAATTTGTAGTTTGAAGTATCATTTTATGATGCATTTTCTGTTTTGTTATCAGGGGAAGTATGATGGGTGACATACGAGTGATCACAGTGTTTTGGTGCAATGTTCTGTGATGGGCTTTTCATAAAAATTAGCTGACAATGTCATGAGTATACAAGTAAATTTATAGCTTTCATACTGGACTGCCATTCCCAGAGCTATTTCCAATCACTTGGGCTTTTTATTAAGTTTATTGTTCTTTTATTGTTCAGTGGAGTGTAAGCAGCGAGATTACAAATAAATGTAAGTTGCAGTGGGTATGAAGTCAGGCTTGCAGAATTAAGGAGAGCAGAAATTAATTTGAATCATTGGTGGTAGGAGATTCCACATCCTGACACTGCCTGTCAGATCCATGGAATCGGACTCTGACGTGACCCTCCTGCCATAGGCACCACCCAAAAACAAAGTCTCACTTGTGCTTCCAACATCCTGACCACTTTTTTCCCTTTTTTTGTTTATTTTTGTTGCCCAGATCACTCTTCACTATCTTTCTTCTTCTTATTCCAGCACTCTCTTGCGGCAAAACTACTTCAACACATGAAGGCATTGAAGTTTCTCATTTTTGCATCATTCTCATAATATCTCTGGCACAAAACCTTCAGCATTTATTTCTGTCTCCTTTTTCTCCCCTCAAACAGTGAATACTTTATCATTTTGGTTAATATCCTGACCAGCAGAGCAGAAAATCAGACTCATAGCTTTTAATGACACATTTTCAACTGCAAGTTAGTAAAAAAAAATCATTTTTATGTGGTTCTCCAATACTTATACAGACTTGGAGAAACATAATTAAAATTTGTGTTCCTTCTTTGTTATTACTGCTGTGGACTCCACTTAAACTGGATGCTGTTTGTCTGGGCAATCAGACAATAGCTGGAATCCAAAAGCAAATCGATTTGCTGTGTGGCTTGTGCTATTACTTAAGTTATAAATAAAATGATTTTTCCCAGATGGCTCCCTGATGGCCCTACTCTCTTCCCGGTACCAGCTACAGCTTTTCATCCTTGCTGCATCTCCCTGGTGCATTCCCACGGCCACTTGCACCCCCAGCCTTCCTCCGATGCCACACCACCGCTCCGGTCTTTCCCCAGATGCCCAGAGCTTTGGCTGGAGAGAAGCTGAACAAGATTGGGATGGGATTTATTTGGATCCCAGGATGCCCATGGGACTCCTCCTGAGGCCAGACCTTGCCAGAGGAGCTTCAAAGCCACTGTCCTGGCTTAGCTTTGGAGGATCACTATCAAACTCTAGTGAAAGGGTATTTGAGTTGAGATTGGAAGTGATTCCAAAGTTTTACGCCCCAGCCTGAGGGCAGTGCCAGGTTTTTCCCTTTCTCTCTGCCAGCTGAAGATGCCTGTGACAGGAGATGCCTAGCCAGGCCCCCACTTCTGGTACCAGCCTTCATCCCTTCCTGCATCCCTTCCTTATCCCTTACTCTGATGAATAAACCTGTTGAAGGCAATGGGGCCACATGCTGGTGAGGAATGAAGTGACATTTCAGGTGGCAAGTTGGTCTCCAAGTTTATTTTTCCAGCACAAACATTTTGAAACAGAAAGCCCAACTTTTCTCAAAGTTGTATATTTACTTCATAGGTAAATCTTCCTTCCAAAAATGTGGGCAGGGCACCATCTGAAACTATAAATATACATCTGAGAGCATACAACATACCATGCTTTGTTTTCATTTTGCATTTTCAAGATGACTAAAATCATTAGTCTTACAGGCTATATTTTTGTAATTTTTTTTTGGTTTTTTTTTTTTTTTTTAGGGAAGATGTACCTGGTAATCACACAGTGTTCATAACAGAAGGAAAACAATTATGAACAAAACAAGTATGTTGGAAAAATGGTGGGACTAAAACTAAATATTTTTCCATGAACACACAAGAACTATATTGCGAATTACAGGCAAAAAAAAATCAATAAAAAGTAGTATATAATAGCCATAGAGTTCAAACAAAGTGCATTCATTCCCTAGTCCCTAGGAGGACCCCTGAAATATATGTGCAAAACTTAATGAAAATCAGACTTTGTCGTGTCATCAAAAATAGTGAAGGAGTTGGCTGAGTTTTCCTTACATTTTGGCTACTCATCGCTCCATAAATATAGCACCTATTTAAAGTATCAAGCCTTGCTCACATTAAAGTGAGTTGCAAACCTCAGACAAACTTTGGCACAGTTTTGGGGGCCCCAGTACTTGCTTTCAGCTGAGTGTGTCCCACATGGGGCTACAGGTTTGCTCTGGGATGATCCAGGTGGTGGGACACGGGGGCAATCCCTGGAATCCTGGAATGGTTTGCTTTTGAAAGCACCTTAAAGCCCATCCAGTCCCATCCCCTGCCGTGGGCAGGGATACCTTCCACTAGCCCAGGTTGCTCTAAGCCCCGTCCAACCTGGCCTTGGACACTTCCAGGGATGGGGCAGCCACAGCTTCTCTGGGCAACCTGTGCCAGGGCCTCACCACCCTCACTGGGAAGAATTCTTTTCCAATATCTAATCCAAACCTACTCTCCATCAGCAGGAAGCCATTCTCCCTTTGTCCTGTTCCTCCAGGCCCTTGTCCAAAGTCCCTCTCCAGATCTCTTGCAGCCTCTAAGAAATAATGACATGTGTCTCCTCAGTAGGTTGGCTTTCAGCCATGGCTGTGGTTCTCATTTCTGTGTATATTTACAAAAGCCAAGTGTATTTTTTAGCAATATCTATGGTTTGACTTAGGTTATGAAGAGCTTTTTTTTTTTTTTTTTGGTTTTCAATGCAGGAGAATGTTCTGCTTTAATCCTCCCCCTCCCAGGCAACCAGGCAACACTCAGGTCCTTCCCCTCTGATTCTAAATGTTCAGGGAAGATGTGGTGCATATCCCTGCACAAAACTCCCTATTGGTACTGGGGCAGAGTGGTCCCTTCCAGTACAGCCTGCAGAACACCCTGTGCCCATCCATCCCACCCTGGGATCCAGCTCAGTGGTCCTCCAGGTCCTTCACAAAATCTGGGTCCTCAATCTCATCAGCCCAAGATGTGCAGAGTTTTACTACAAGGCTACCACATGACTTGCTGCAGGAATAGAGTAATTTTGTGCCTCAGTCATCCAGGAAATATTTGATTACTAACATTCTAGTTGGAATATTATGTGATCACAGTATTTTTTAAGGATCCAGACACTTTTTCTTCACATGGTAGTTTCATCAACCCTCTTTCTCTCTCCCCACTGACGCTAAATGACCCTCAACCTACAAACTAACAATTTTTGATAAAGTCAAAGAAAATATAATCCTGAAAACATTCCTACTTGATTAAATTTAAGCTGTGAGACCCTAAGCCAAGGCCAGTTCAAGACAACGTGAGCTTTTCTGTTTGTTTCCATGGTTTTTGTCCTCTGTTGTTTGTGACGGAGGCTCATCAGGAGCGATGCAGTCAGGAATCCATCCATCAGAGCCTCTGCTTTGCTTCACTTGAAAAAAAAATAAATTTATTTTGCTCATGGAAAGAGTATGGGAAAGGATGAGAATGGAGACATCTATTCTGGCTCCAAGCCAAACCAGCTTGGCCAAGAGGCAAGTTTCCTATAATTTAGAGATACACTACAAGAAGGGAAACCTATTGTTGTGCCAGCTTTTGCAACTTGAAAGGAAAAAGAAAAAGGGAAAAAAAGAAAAGGAAAAGAAAAGAAGAGAAAAGGAAGAGAAGAGAAGAGAAGAGAAGAGAAGAGAAGAGAAGAGAAGAGA
>NW_020884915.1:1542503-1572051 GCF_003945725.1 Corapipo altera
AAAGAAAAGAAAGGAAAAGAAAAGAAAAGAAAAGAAAGCAAACTGTAACTTCTTAAATTAGTTTCCAAATTAATTCTTAGAACTTTGTTTTCCAGAAGACAGGCTGGCTCTTCTTGGAGTTCTGATACAATGGCTGGCTCCAGGGCAGGCACCCTCAACAGCACTTGTGCAACTCCTGGGATGAGTAATCTTTACTTTTGTCCCATTCACATGAATAACGGATACTTAAGTAAGAAATGGTTGAAGGGTCTGGCATGCTGACAGCAGTGGAGGAATGAGTTGAGCAATGGCTTTGCAGGGTGGCTGACAGCAGCTCTATAAACTTGCCAGGAATTTCTTCCACAGAGATTTTAGGCACAGGCACAGCAGTGACCCTGGACTCAGTGGGCAACTGGTCATAGAATCAAAGAGTGGTCTGGGTTGGAATGGACCTTAAAGGTCATCCAGTCCCATCCCCTGCCATGGGCAGGGGCACCTTCCACTAGACCAGGTAGTTCAAAGTCCCACCAACCTGGCCTTGAACACTTAAGGGATGGCTCATCCACGCCTTCTCTGGGCAACCTGTTCCAGTTAGTGCCTTCCATTTTTGTTCAAACAGTTTCCTTCAAATAGGCAAATTAACTATAGAATCATATTTTTAAATTTATCACGTCTGTAGAGGCAAAATACCAACATGATTGTGACATTGTTGAAGAGAAAAACACACCTTGTTAATGCAGTTAATATTTGAAATCTTGGATTACTGAGCTTTAAGATTTCAGTTTAAACTTGGAAAGTTTATAGCTGGATAAGCAGGTATTTTATATAAGATCCTCCTGAGTGCACTTCTCAGCTGATAATATTTATAAATAAACAGTATCTATAAGTATATTCACCTTTCTGGAGTTTTTTAATAGGAATTAGTGAGGCTGAATCTCAAGGGACAGCTTTATTTTGTTAAACCTCTAGCACATTTTGTTTCATGTTGAGTCTCTGGGCGCTCTAATACATTTTGGGTGGGTAGTGTTTCCATACATTACTACTCCATTCATAATCCATTACTTGGATAATTCCTCATTTGTGAGACCTGGAGAAATTATGGTATTCACAAGCATTTTTTGAATATTTATATAATGTCATAGCAGGGCTTAGGATATCAGTTGGCTAGAGACAAAGGCAGGATCCTCAGTTATTCTCATACTTAAGTACCAGTTTGATTCCTTGGCAAAAATGTAAATTGCAGCATTGGAAGGCAAAGAATTACTGAACAAGGGGATTACATTGCAAAGCAGTTATTTCAACAGCTGCTGCCCGTAAGAGGGGATCGGAATTTTGCAGGGATGTAATTTTCCTGTGCAGAACTATTTTACAAAGTTAAGAATATCAGCACAATTAAGAAGACAAACATCCACCAAATTCCATGTGCTGTGCCAAGCGTGAGTTGTCCTCATGGCTGCAGTCCCTGAACTGGAGCTGCTCCCTCACAGAGCAGCAGATAATGGTTTGGTGTTTTTAAGGAGAGCTCACGTTGAGCAGCAGTCTGGCCTCTTCAATAGACAGAGACTGGAGTTGTCCAGATACAATATTCCTGGAATTTATCCTCGTGCTGTTATCCTGTCGTTCCCAGCGTTCCCACTGCTGTTTCTGGCCGGTGAAGTTAATCTCTGCTCCTACTTAAAGGCTTTATTTTCTGGCATGAAGGGTCCCTGCCTTCCATCGCCTGAGGACATCCAAGTGTCACCGGCAGGTGAATGGCTCCTTGGGTGGATCCTGGGATTATTCCGTGGGAAAGGTTAATGGCCGCAATTTTGCACTTGGCCATTTCCATCTGATCATATAAATGACGTTTACAGAGGAGAAAAAACACGATCCATTTCACTTCTCAGAAGGGAAAGAAGTAGTGTAGACCAGGGAAGGGAGTTGTCACAGATCACACAGAGAACCAGGCTCAAAATTCAGAATAAATATGTCTCCTGAATCCAATTTCCAGTTCCTGGATAGGAGGTATTTTCCCCTGTCTCCTTCCTTTGTAGCAGGAGCTCTGTTGTAACAGTTGCTAATGGTTTGCAATCATATGGTTCTTACACCAACATGCGGTACAACCACGTGGTGTAACAACAAGGTTTCAGTAAATAATCCAGTTTGTAAACTGACATTCAGGAGGAGTTTATTTTATGTAAATAAGGTCACTTGCAGAAACTTCTCCTGGTTCTGGGACCCATTGCTTGGGAAGGGAATACTGGAAGGGGAACAGAGAGTGGGAAGTGCCCACACAAATACACAGCTGGAATGAAATACAAACACCAATGTAAAATTTTTTCCCTTCATAAATCGTACTCTACTCACAGGTAAAAGACATCTCCCCATATAGCCAGGAAACAGTAAATAATCCTTTGGAGAAATTGAGGACAGTCACAGAATTGCCCATGACCCTATCTCAGAAAGAAAGGTTCCATCCTACATCTGGGTATTCCCTGGGGTGAGCTGTTCCCGTGTCATAAATCAGGGACCAAAGTCCTCTGGCATAGAATTACAGAATCACAGACTGGTTTGGGTTGAAAGGGGCCTTTGAGACCATCTTTTTCCACCTCCTGCCATGGGCAGGGATGCTTTTCACTAGCCCAGGTTGCTCCAAGCCCCGTCCAACCTGGCCTGGGACACTTCCAGGAATTCAGAGGCAGCTACAGCTTCTCTGGGCAACCTGGGCCAGGGCCTCACCACTGTCACAGGAAAGAATTCCTTCCTAAGATCTAATCTAAATCTACCCTTGTTCAGCTTAAAGCCATTCCCCCTTGACATCTGAATGGAAACACATGGTGAAGGTTGTGGATTGTCAGGACGTTGGATTCCACATCCCACAGCAACGGAGGACTCAGGTTTGCACGTGTTTGGGAAGCCTCAGGAGGATCTGGAGTTTATCTGTGGTAGTTTGATCTAATAAGAAATAGTCTATACAAAGGCCTTTGCAAACACTAGTGGGAATTAGTCTTATGTACAGAAAGCACTGAAAATTATTTAAATTGCAATGTAAGAATTTACTTTTCCTGGAATGAAATCAGTGTCCTTGCCCAACCGAGGCCATTTGCCTGCTCTGCAGAGCAGTGCTAAACCCAGAATCATCAGTGGGTTTGACTGTTGGCTTAACTTTAGTCACAGCCTTACTAACCCTGCTCAAAAGTGCCCAGTTTACTTAACTGGGTTGCTAAAGGGTGTCCTGAATGCCTGTTCTGGTGCTCAGTCAAAGTTGATGGTATAAATCCATTATTTTTAAGGAACATGACCAGGGTTCCTTGATTCCTACTAAGAAATCCAAGCTGTTGCAGGGTAAATTTTTTTTCTATAGGGTTTGAATTTAAGCAGAACTGTTTTTATGGGAAGTGTGATGTTGCACGTATCGATTTGGCAGCTGGGGAGACAGTGTTAGTGGGTGACCTTGAAAAATGTGATAAGTGGCAAGGGTGCTGAAAGGTTGAGGCACAAATGGGGTGGCTAAGAGCATATTTATTTCTACCCTGTGCTGATAGAGAGGGGTGAAATTCATGGATCTCCTCTCCATAAGAAGAAGCTCCTCAGTAGCCATGGAGTACTTTCCACCACATTCTTCTCAGCTCTGCAGAGAAAATATTCACAGCTGTAACAGGGTTGTGTGAAACCTGACAGCAGTGAACCTGGGAGACTTAAAAAGAAAAATAAAGGGGGAATTTTAAAGATGAGACCCATAACTACTCCAGTTTGTGTTGAAAACAACATAGAAAAAGGTTAAAAATAGAAAAAAAAAACTTGAGTAAAATTGTAAACGTTAATTTTACTCTGCATTTAGAAGATGCACGTGAGTGTAGTGTGTAACAGCAGAGTAAGGAAATTACCAAACATTTCCAACCCCATTCTGTCTGAAATGGAGCAAACACCCCTCCCCCGGGGTGCAGATGGTTCCTGTGCTACTTAGGCATCCATATAAATATTTCTGTTTGCCAGAATGAATTTTGGCTGTTAATGATTTATTATTCTCAGCACAGTGATAATTTAGTGGTTTCCCCAGTAAATTAGTTTGAACTCTTCAAAGAAAACTGAAAGGACCAGTCCCTACCCCTGAAAACTATCCAGTGCTTGGGCACAGGAGTGTGTCTTGGTCAGCTCCTTCAGCTAATCAGGGATTAGCAGGAAAATACAGAACATGGATAAAAAAGGAGTTTATAAAATGCTATCGATGTCACAACTGTGTATTGCAAGAACACTGAGGTTTGTCTGAGCATCAGGGAATGAATTTATGGCTCTGTGTCATTAGTGCAGCAGTGGTGGGATGTCATCTCATGGTGGATCCCAGCCAGCTGAAGGAAACAGGAAATCGGGGGACTCGGAGATGGAGGCTGCAGGAAAAAAATAGGCTTGACAAGTCTTTTTTCTGAAACATTTAAATAAAACTGTGCTTGGAGATACTGATGTGACAGCTGGAAAAGGAAGAAATCCCCCCTCTCGTGCTGGCTACAAAATGTACTGGAGGTTTTAGCTAATTCTGGGAAATGTTAAGGAAGAGAGTCAGAAAAATGGGAACACGAAGTGTCATTCATTGAGACTCCCTGAGTTCTAAGAAAAATGTGAAACCTCTGATGCTCCAAAGAATCAGAGAGTTCTGCAATCAGGACATGTGTTGCTCTGAGTAGTTAAAATAACAGGGAAAAAGGAAAGCAGCTGTCTAGTGTAAGATTTCTGCAATACTACCAGTGGTCTGGACACCAACTGTCAATATTCCTTATTTTCCAGGGGAATATTTGCTGTGTTCCCTCATGATTCCTCCAGAAATTGATTGTCTTTAAAAAGCATTCCCAAAGAAAATAAAAGTTATGCTCTTGTTATTCTTTCTCCAATGTCTGTACTGCTCTTGAGCATTTGCATTGCCCTCCCTGGGAGTGTCTAAGGCCAGGTTGGATGGGCTTGGAGCAACCTGGGCTAGTGGAAGGTGTCCCTGCCCATGGCAGAGAGTGGAATGACATGATCTTTAAGGTCCCCTCCAACCCAAACCACCCTGGGATTCTGTGATTCCATGATTCTCTACAACCTAGGGTAGGCAAATGCAAATTTTTGGATAAACTTTAAAATAAAACCAGGGGATGTGTTTAATTAATAAAGTGGTTGATAAAGGCCCTCCCTCCCTGATCCATCAAATAATAGCTTTGTAATCATGAGGTTTAAGGGAAAAATCAACAAATACCTAAACTTGGATTCTTTGTATTTACCTTCTGGGCTGGGAGGCTGATTTGCAGTTGGAATTTTTCTCTACAGTCGCGGAAATTGGACAGTGTTTGTTGTTGCAGTGGCATTTGAGAGCCTCAAGGAATCAGGTGGTTCTGAGTTAAACTTCACAAAGGTACACGAGATGTTTTTGGCACGGTGCTACACACCAAGTATTGTCGCATTATTTCACATTTCCCTCAATGGGAAAGTCCCAAATACATCCTGTTTTTAAGTTGTATGTTAGAGGAATAATAGGCTTCTGGAGACAGATTAATTTATAAAGTGAAGAACTAAAATTCCTCCTTCAAAGATGAGACACTCATTTGAAGTCCTCACATTGTTGCAGGCACAATTGCTCCTCACTGCTTTATTTATCTCCAGGACTTGCATTAATTAGTACTTAGAAATGCTTTTGAAGAGTTTCGTTCATCGAGTTCTTACTGACTGCAACAAGACCATCTTTTAAACCTACAACTTACCTCATCCAAGCAGAGCACACTGGAGGTTTAACCTTCTTGGATATCTTTAATATTTTTGTCACTGCCATCAGCTTCTCTTGGAAAGAAATAAATAAAATATAACCCAAAATTTCACAGTTAAGCCACATGGATAGCATTTATTTAGCATATAACAGCATAAATGTAATATTTTCTTTATGGTATTTATACCTCCTGAACCGCAAATATCTGGAACTATTTGAGCAATTGCTGCACTTTTCACTTGCCAAGGAGGAGTCAGTCACTTTTTGGTTGCTGTCATCTCTGGCTCCTCTGTCCCTTTGCTCTTTCAAGTGCAATTCAGTTTATTTTTCCTTATGTGTAGGTTCAGACTGAGATGTGTCCATAGATCACAGAATCCATAAGGTTGGAAAAGTCTCTGAGACCATCAAGTCCAACCATTCCCCCAGCACTGCCAAGCCCATCACTGACCATGTCCCCAAGTGCCATATTCACAATTTAAAGGATTTCAGTTCAAAGTCTGTGGGCACAAAGATGAAATATCTGCATTAGGAAATACTATTCCAGGATCCTCTGAGGTTGGAGCGTGTAGAGTTTGGAATAGGGTCTGTATTTCATGTGCTCAAAAGACAATCTTGGCTGAACACCCAAGTTATTTCACTTTCTGGAATAATTTATCTTTTACTGAACTTTAACATAATTAATACCTTTTTTTCAGGGATGGTATGATGTGGTGGTTATTCTGTCTGGTTGATTTACCCCAAGAGAGCATTGTCTGGATTCAAACCTGGGAAGTGTCTTTGTCTCTCTCTGTGGTCAGTGGCAGGAGCCAGAAATTGCCCAACACCTCCTGGTCAATTTGTTTTTTGTGGTCCCTAAAACACCTGCAGCTCTTCACCTTTGACATGTTGAACACTATGAACATGATTTGGTCTGTCCTTGATCTACATCTTTCCCTGGCAGATATTCCAGGTCCAAGAGAATAACTTGTGGAAGGCACTTGCTCACAGCTCTGTTCCTGTTCCCGTCAGTCAGGGCAGGGTCTGTGCCAACACCATGCCATTGGCACAGCAAGGGAAGGTTTTGGGGCCTTGGAATGCCTGGTATTGCTCTGATGTGAAGGAATCTGTTGGATTTCCATGCCTGGAAATCTCTGGGATCCAGGTTCAGCTGTGCAGTCAGCCCTGCTGTGATCAACAGGTTGGATGGGATAACTTCTAGAGTTCCTACAAGCCTCAGTTATCTAATGGATCTAGAAACCCACTTCTCCTTTGCTCTTTTTGGTTGCTCTTACAAGGAAATATTTCCCCTTCTGAAACTTCCGTGCTGTGTTTCCTGTGAATTTGGATATGGGGCTCTGGGTCTGGCTCTCATGTGGAAGGGGGATAGTCATGTGGAGCAGAAATAGCTATTTCACCTGTGTTTTCTTCCTTATTTTTGATCCTTTTACAGTTTAATTTTTAGGAATATGCAGTAGACATAGAAATAGCCCTTTTCTGAGGAGCCACTAGTCCTTTGTCAGCTGTCAAAGAACCTGAGGGGCTTTGGGGCTTTGGACCTTCATCTCCTGTCTCGTTGATGTAATGCTGAACATGACAAGGACCTGCATGTTCTGAAATAATTCCGGTCCTTTGTGAGGGGCAGAGGGTGGGATAGCTGTCCAGGTCCAGGGGCAGCTGGCAGAAGGTCCCTGACATCCCCAGGTGATGCCACCTGGCACAGATCCTCCAGACCCCCTGGCCAGCCACTGCCAGGATTGATCTGTTTCCCTTTTCCTTCCAAGTTTGTCTTAAGGGATGAAGAGTTAAAGCTTCTTCCCTCAATGTTAACATTCCAAGCTGGATGAGAGGTGCTTTTAAACCAAAAGGAAGAGCAAAGAAGAAGAGAAATAAAGAAAAGTGCTGACTTTATTCTCAACCTGGGGAGTCCTACGTGGTGCAGGGAAGCATCTCCCTGCCATGGTACTGCAGCAAATTTCAGGAGGAAAATGGTTATTTCTTCTCTCAGGCCCAGCCATCTGTCACAGTTATTGAGACACTCTCCTGCTCCACTAACTCTTGCAAAACTCTCACTGAAGTTGGGAAAGCTGAGGTGTCTTAAAGTGAAACCCACTTTCTGCTTGCAGAAAGCAGGAGGGGGCATGGAATCTGAAGCTTTTGAAATGGAGATACATTTTCTTTACTTTTTGCAAATAAGTCAGGATTCACAAAGCTGAGAACAGAATCAAAGGAGAAGGAAAAGAAGGAAAAGTTGAGGACTATAGGCTGTGACATGATCCAGCTCCTCTGGGGAGGGGACCCCAACTCCAGTGGGTGAAGTGGAGTTGGTGAGGGTTGGCTGTAAGGTGCCCATTCCATCTCATGGATGTGAAGAGAGAAGTGCTGATTTACAGCTGATGGTATGGAAAATTGATGATCACTAAAAGGCAGATGAGGCTTTCCTGGGGCTGTTGTTATTTACGAGTCAGGGTGTAATATGTTACTGTCCTAGTCCAATGCCGACTGGAAGTGGCGTCGTTCTGTTCTGGAGTCAACACAGAAATTAATTTGCTTGTCTGAAAGCAAAACCTACCTTATCTACTCCCACGTGTTTTATTTACTGCTCCATCTTTTTGGAGCTCTTTGTCAATAGATTTACTAATACTGTCCGTTAGAGAGGAATTCTTTGGAAGAATTTTTTATACGGGATGTTTCCAGTGATCCTTCTACCTTGTACTTAATGTGCAATGTTTATTTATTGCTGTGTTGTATGATTGCAATAAACAATTGTAGCTGTCAGTTCCTTCTGATTAAATACCGTATTTGTTAAATAAATAAAATGATAGTAATGAACTGGGCCATTCTTTGGTTGTAATGTATGACTTTCATATTTCTGACACTTGGGAAGATATATGAATTGCTGATGTGCAAGAGAAGGCTTGTAAATCAAAGGGAACTGGAAAAGATTCGGATCTGCTTCCTAGCAGAGGGTCATCTTTGCCATTAGAAACTCTGACGGTACTTTTGTCTTCTCTCTGGGCCAAGATGTGCTGGTTTGAGTAGGAAGCCGGGCCCAGAGGACATTCATTAACAGCTCATGAAGGAAGGATTTTAAGACACACGAGCTCTCCCAGGATATGCAGAAAGATTTGTGCTCACAATTAATGGGTCAAGGTGCTGGGTCAGGATCACATGTGGCATCTCCAGCCATGTTTCCCATGAGCAGCACCCCCAGGTTGGCTCTGCTGTAATGATTAGTTATTGGTCCCAGCAGAGCCACAACTGAGGTGCAGTGATTTTTTCCTCCTCAGATCCGACCATAGATAACGCTGAGGTGCAACGGGCAGATACTGCCATGTGTACTTTTTAATTAAACAATTGATTTTATTTTCATGCAAATTGAGCTGTGCTGTTTAAGCTAGGTGGTTAATGCTGCGGGTTTCTCTGCTGGTGGAACTAAGGTGTTAAGTCTGGTTGCTGGAGGAGTTTCCAAGAGCTTCCTTGCAGCAGAGCTCAGCAATTCCCACAGATTCAGTAATTCATGTGCAAGGTACTCTCACACCTCCTCTTCATTTTATTCTCAGTATTCCGCAGAGCAACCTTATCTCCACCTATCAATTATGGTGGTATTAATTTATATCACTCTGTATATCTCTCTTACTTCGCTGTTTGTCGCGTTCTTACTTAAAATATGTCAACGTCCCTGAGTCGGGTTCTGCAAAATGAGGCCAGAACTGAACATTGTGGGTTTATTTATGTGCTCACGCCACAGCAGAGGGTTGTGGGGTTTTTTGTGGTGTAGTTTTTTTTTTTTTTTTGGAGAGGGCTTAAATAATGAACAAAAATAAGATTTAAAAAAGTTGTCAGAAGAGTACCCAGAGATACTGTGCAAACAGGAAGCGTTTTGATTATGTTCGCTGGTGCAAAATTAGTAAAGAGTTTGAAATTGTCTTGTGCTTACAGATTCCATTGTTTTCAAAGAATAATTCCATCTATTTTAACATTTTCAAGTATAATTCCATTGGTAATAGCTCTTCCTTTGATTGTGCACTGCACTAATTGAAAGGTGTGGTGCAGTGTCTGTTTTGGCAGTTATGCTTATATCTTTTGTTTAAAAACTCAAAGTGTTGGCTTTCCTGTCCAGCCTTCCTTAGTATATTCTGTTTTGGTGATGTGATGACAGACTTACAGTGTGTTTCCTTGTGTGTATGGTAACAGATGTTTATGTGAATAACAGACTTTTTTATGAAGGCACACACTTTATAGCCAAATACTAATTAAAAATAATTGCATGTAAGCATTTTTGTTTATTCCCTGTTGTGCATCTTTAATCATTTGAAATCACCTGCAGTTGAAAACTGAGGCAAAGATTTGATACTGCAATTATAAGAGGCCATCTGACTCTATATTAGAAAGAAACAGCAACATATTTGAAGAGGAAATTATTACAAAAAGTGTGTGAATTCCTGCCCTCTTGGAATTTGCTTTTATAGAGGCTGAAAACACCAATGCAGGATTTTGTTAAACTAATAGGAGTTTAAGGTATCTTATCTCCCCAAACAATGGGTTCTTGACTGACATCCTGTTCAGGACATATTCTGTGCACTAATAAGCTCATTACAAATATATTTTAATTAGACGTGTAACAGATGGTTCACAGCAAAGACGGGCAGTAGTACTTTTTAAAGAATAGAAAAAACACAGGTTCTTTTTAAGGACTCAGCATCTCAGTTTGGATTTTATCAATAGCTGATTGAGTTAAGCAAAGGGAAAATTACAGTCAAAGGCACTTGAAATCATGAAAGAAGTAAAAACTAAACAAACCCCAGCAAAGGCAGAGTTAGCAGAAGTGTGTGTGTTCAATAAAGACTAATCAATACTGAAATGAAAGGGACATTTTCTCATGGTTCCACAGCACTTTAATCTTTACACATAAGCAAGAGTTTTGCTTCAGATCCTGCCTGTTGCTGCCATGCCACAAGAATTCACTCCCTGTTCTTTCGGGAGCTTTGGATCAGATCCATTAAATAAATTAAAAATAAAACACGGGGCCTTACGTTGCTCAGTTTCCTTTTCCGAGCACAAGACTTGGGAGGACAAGGAAGAATCTCTCTCCCTGGAGGAGAGAGCATGCCATGGTCATCCAAAAGCAAACATCCATGACTATGTTTCCCAGTGTGTTTTCCTGGCTGTGGTGGAGGCAGGAATCTCTCCCTAAACTTCTGCAAGCCTCAGCTCTCCTGTGAATGACATATGATGTTCACAAATAATACAGCAGGTATTAATAACACATAAATCAATAGGTATATGGATTTATGGAAGTTGTGGTGGTATCAACAGGACACTCAGGTGATGGTCCTGGCTCTGCATGTTTTATTTATTGTTTTCATGGAGAAGTGAATGTTTTTATTTGAAGGTTCCCAGCAAAAGGCATTACTCTGCACCTCTGTTATCTTGGAAAGAACAGACTCATGAGAGGGAAATGGAATAATTTAGATAAGTTTCATTGTCACGCCTTCTTGAATTACAGAATCATAAAATTACAAATTTGTTTGGGTTGGAAGAAACCTCAAGACCATTTTGTTCCATCCCCCTGTCATGGACCTTCCACTAGACTATGTCGCTCCAAGTCCCATCCAACCTTGGCTTTTACCTGGAGAAGACCTCTATGAAGGAGAGTTTGGGGTGGTTTTGAACAGGAAACAACTCTTGAGTACTGTACAGCCAGGTGTGTTCGTTCTCACTGTGGAATTAAGGTTGAGAATCAGAGTGCCATCTCTTAAGGATATTTTCCTCCCTGCTACTCCAAAGTTGAATCTCTTTTTGGATGACATCCCTGCCCATGGCTGGGGGCTTGGAACAGGGTGATCTTTAAGGTCCCTTCCAATCCAAGCCTTTCTATGGTTCTTGGAAAGGCAGACAATAAACCAAAATGCTGGTGGAGCTCAGGACTGCAGAGACACCATGATCAGAAAAAAAATAGGTGGGCAAAGAGTCCAGTGACACTGTCCACCCTTAGGGTTGGTCTGCTGGGAATTAACTCTCATATATATATATATATATATATATATATATATATATATATATGTGTATACAGCATAGTAAAGTCAACAGTACAAATGTGTAAGGAAGTGCAGGACTACACCTGACTGTTCTATGACTCTGTGGTGCCTCCTCCAACCTGTGTCACCATCGAGACCAGATCTCTCTTCTCAGCAGGTGTGTTCCTGTCATTTAGTCAACTGGACTATCAGATGTTATTGTTCCTTTTACCTTCTGGAACCTGGTATCTTAAGGTAAACACCGTTCAAAGGAGGATCCAGCAGAAAAAATTATATGATATTTAACCTTTTTCTAATGTAACATTTCTGGAAAATATTATCACACATGAGATTTTGTGTAGCAATATTGGGATTAATTATGTGATAGATGTAGCACAGCGTAAGCACTTTTCACATTGTGCTGGTGCAGGTAAGATAAAACTGTCTGTAATTCAGGCTGCAGAGTAACTCTGAGCATATTTTGGTTTTCTGAGAAAGATCTCTGTTTTAAAATAGCACTACCAGATAGTAAATACACCCTTAGCCAACAGGTTGCTGCCATAATCCAGGTCTTTTCTGGATCTTCAGCTGCAGCACATTATAGACCAGGTGTTAAAATCACTGATAGTAACTAACTAATTCTGGTTCTAACCTTAATTATTAACTGTGCTGCAGTGCTCCCATGTCCATTTCTAAACCTATTCCCTGCTTTCACCACTCTGAGAGCACATCAGGCTCACTGTGAGAAGCATTATGGATGTCACTTAAGGTAAATGAGCAACTGTAAATTAAAGTCAACAGAGTAGGGATGGTCTTTTTTAACCACCTGACCAGCTGCTGAAAAATAGAGCTACTTAAGAGAGATGGTTATATCTGGTGACCAACAATGATTTGGTATCAGGATGATCTGAAGATTAAAATTTATATGAGTGTAAATGATGAGATCTATTTTTAGAATGGAACTAGATCTCGCTATAGTACATAAAAAAATAGGTTTAGCAGAGGTGGGAGCATTGGGGATGGGAGAGGAAACATGGGCCAGAGAGGAGACCTGACAAGTTTCAGCTGAAACTTGGGGAATTTGCTGGAAGTTTTGGTGTAATTGGTGTATTTTGTAACCAGTAGGGGCTGAAGAGTGTTACTCTTAACAAAGCACCATACAACTGGAATGCTTTGAAAAGAAGATTTGACTTCATGGTAATTAAAATCCTGGAGATTTGACAGCATCCCCATAAAGATTAATTGCAGGAAAAGTCTAAGTTTTATTAACAGTTGTCATTTACCTCTCCCTATGTTTGGAAAACCAAGTGTTTTCCCCAGCCAGACCAGGACTTACAGGTTTCTCCACTCCACTACCACCTTCCTGGATTTCAGGGTTTAGAGGTGAAGTTGAAATTGGGAAAAGTATACACACAGGCTCTGTGAGCTATTGTTACCCAGAGAAGCTGTGGCTGCCCCATTCCTGGGAGTGTCCAAGGTCAGCTTGGATGGGGCTTGAAACAACCTGGAATGGTGTGCCTGCCCAAGGAAGAGGGGTTGTACTGGATGAACTTTAAGGTCCCTTCCAACCCAAACCAACCTGGGATTCTGGGATTCTAAGACTCAATGTTTTCTCTGTGCTTTTAAAACCATCTTGTTACTTTTTATGCTGCATATGGGTCCATGGTTAAAGCAGGTACGTACTTCCTTCCCCTCTCAGTGCCATATGCACATGAATAGATCCTGGAGAAACTTCAAGTACATTTTTCCCCAGTTTGTCACAGTTTCAGAAAGAAGAGAGTACTCTAAAATTAAAAGGTGACCTGAGAAAGGAGCAAAATTAGAATAATAGGTGCCAGGAATGTGCCTTCAGCCCTAGGAAAGAATGCTGGATCGTAATTATTTCCCGTCTGTTTTATATTCCATTTGAAAACACAGGTGCTCAACCCCTGTGACAATTAGAAATAAAAATTCAGTTTAAATTTGAAAGAAGGTAGGATACACAGGGGAGGAGAGAAGCAGTCAGAGCCCAGGGAGGAGAGATGCTCAGGGAAGGACTGGGAGGCACCGATCCTTTTACAGAGGTGATTCTGGAATATTGGGGAGAAAAAGAGAGGGGAAAATTCTGCACCAGGCTGGGCACAAGCTGGAGGTGATGTAGGTACCTGAACACATCATGAATTTCTTCCCAGAGCTCTCCATCCAAGGCTGGGTAACAGCATAACTCACTGTTTATATGCAGGTGGGACATGTGACATAAATTATATTTGAAGTTACATCACGTTCCTCAAATTTTAGCTGCATTTGATTGGTAAAGGTGGTGTAGGCACAATTTGCAGGAAGATGTACTTGGGAGCACTTGCATCTCTCAAGAAGACAGTATTGACAACATTTTCAAAGACCTTTGGAAACAAATGTTGCAACTATGTGGTCTAATATCTGTTCCTTGCCTAGATCACATCTTATAAATTCTGCATCTTTCTACAGTTACATCACAGATTACATTATTTATTTTGAAATACAGCAAATGTGGCCATGGATAAATGCTTGACAAATGGCTTTTTGCAAATATCAACAGAAAAAGGGGTTTGTTATTGAAGTGCTTCAGGAGTGAAATCATGAAAAAGTCCCGTATAGAAATATTAAAAATATTTTCTAATTTATTAGGCTGCGTTCGAGCAGACCTTTGAACTTATTAACCATCCAAACCAAGTTTTTCTGCTTTATTTTTATGTCTTGAGGGAACAAATGTCCAGTGAAACACTCAGATTGGGCACAGGTTGTGGAAAAGTTCACTTCCTGTGGTACTTTAAGAAAAGTAATTGTGGCACCAAAAGGTACAGAAGTGGCAGCAGATATTGTTGACTCATTTCATAGCAAGAACTGTGGTGTAAACCATTGCACAAATGAGGAAGGAGTATTTTTATCCCAATTTTGACTTCCTTTTCTGCTTTAAAATTTGAAAAGCCCTCCTGATTACTTTATAATTTAGGTGTGTTTCATTTGTAAATTGTGATGATGTGGGGGGTTGCAGTATTTTAAATGATATTATGACATCTTTGCACATGATATTAAATGATATTATGACACCTTTGTCCTGTGCTCATTTTTGTTTGACACATTAGTTATTTCCAGAGTGCAATCGAATCTGAGTTAAGCTGAGTTGTTTCTTGCAATATCAAAACTTTATTTTCTTTCTTAATGAAGTAGAATTTCATAAGTTTCATTCATATTTAAATTTCCAGTCTTTCAGAGGGGCCTGGCTTGTTTTATGCACCACGTGGTTCTCGGCTGATGATCCCTGTTTCAGTTTTATTCCCGTTTTTCCTGCGGTTCCGTTGCTGTTCCAGCTGTGCAGGGATTCACACACTCCTTTTATTTTTTTTTGCATCATCTGCTTCAGTCGAGGTTTGATGCAATCACGGTCATTTAATATCATTTGATCTTCATCAGGCATCTGATACTAACAAAGCCAGTGTTCCCAGTGTGATCCCTGCAGGAATTACAGCCTGGAATGGCCCTGCAAGGCCCTGGTCATCCCCCACTGACCTGTCCCCTCCTCTGTATTCGGGGGTAATTTGCTGACTATTATTTCTCTTTCCATCAACTTTGAACTCAAGTGCCAAAATTTACTGATGAGTTTCCCTGGCAAAATCTGTGGAATATATTTTTATTCTAATAGAAATAAAATTTTAACTAGAATTCATTTCTAGTCAATAAATGCAGTATGCAAGATTGATGATTAAATCATCTGCTTTTACTGTCTTATATTAGAAAGGGCTAGAAACAAATTTAATTGTTTTTACAGTAAACATTTAATCTCTATTCATGAAATGATTATTTATATGTGAGGGATGAAGCTTGGAATGTGGATCTGTTTGGCAATCACAGAGGGAAAAGACACGTCATCCATCCGATCGCTCTACTGGGGCTGTCTGGAGGGGTCCTTCCCCTCTTCCCACTGGGACACTGATACTCAGCTCTGTGTTTTATATCTACTTTATTTTTTGCAGTTATAATTTCATTAAACTGATGTCAGAAAAGAACTGCGTCTTTAATTATTTGCTTCTTTTGATTAACTGTCTTAAAATAAACATTATGCTACTCTTTCCATCCCTTCCCTTCTTTTTCATTACTTATCCAACTCGTGCTGTTCATTAATCTTGGGGTTTTTCCATGACACCCTAATGGCTCCTGCTGCCCAGCAATCATTATCTCAGTGCAACTTGTCACCAGCTCTTCCATCCATCAGCCCCTCTCATCTGTCAGGGCTGCGGGGCCACCACGGCCCCATCCGGGCAGTGCCGGGGCCACTCCACCTCCCTCTGCCCAGCTGCAGTGAGAGCCCCCCAGATCCTCCATTTCTCATCCTTGGCTGCTAACCTGGTGTTATCCTGTCCAGATCCATAAAATTAAGGCTTGAGAGGACATAAATGTAGGTGATGGTCCAGCAGGGCCAGGCAATGAGCAGGTACTGAGCCATCTTTGCTGGTGTTTTGCTTCTGCTCCGTGTTCTGGGTAAGACTTGCTGGGTTTTGCTGCAATCTTACAATTGTGCACCTCAGACACTCAAAAAGTGGAAAGCTGGGCCCTGAATTCCATGAGACCAACATAAATGTTATATTAATATAAATAAATACGGTCATTTTTTCTGATTATTTCAGACTCTACCAGCTCATGTTTCCAAAGTTTTCTTCTAGCCCATGAAGTTTAGGACCCTTTTCCCTTAATCAGCACCATTTCCAAAAACTCAGACATCTAAATTAAAATATAAAATTTTGTGAGAACTGGTTCTAAACCCACAAGCATCCCAGGGAAGAAGGACAAGGCTGTGCTTGAGTTTGCAAGATGCCCCCGTGCACTCATTGTCTTCTGCCCTCCCCAGAGCCAGGGAGATGCAGAACACTCCCTGTAGACCTGTAGACCTCACTGTGAGCTCCATGATTAATTCAGGAACTCTCCCATCTTTGCAGACAATGAAAAAACCCCTTTCCCTTGCTGACGGCTTTTAAGATGTCTAAAGGGAAACTTTTTCCTTGTGCACAGAGAAAGTGCCATCAAAGTCGATGGGTGCTTTGGATGGAGGACATCAAGGGAAGATCAACTTGCTCCTTGGCCACGCGTTCAATTCCATCACAAAACCATTTTCATCCTGTCTCGTGCTTCCACAACCCTCCCAATGAACACCCTGTTAACAACTTGTGTAAGCCTCTTGCCTAGAATACTCCTGCTCCACCAGACTGTTGACTCCAATTTCATAAATGTGTAAGAAGTGAGCAAATTAAGTAGTATGAACTATGACAGTCCTCTGACACTGCCAGTGTAGGGGACTGGCCCACACATGCTGTACAGCATAATGATTACATTACAATCTTGTGATATTATTCAAAATGACTTCAGATAAATGAATGATAAACTAGGGGTTATGCTTCCTTTATTACAGGGCTGATAAGGTAGCTAATCAGTGTCCAAGTATATGTCATTACATAAATTATGAACCAGGGTTTGATGTGTATTCCCAAAGAGCCGGCGCCCGAGTGTCATCTGGTGTGAGGCTGCAGCCTGAAAAATGAATTCTGAAAACAACAGTCATTTTTGTTCTAAATGTATTAATAAAATACTAATAAATAACCTTAAAAGGTTGGAGAGAGTCCTTTAATCTATTAGCAGAATTTCAGACCAGCTAATCCTGCATTTTCTTTCGTATTGAAGATTAACTTCCCATGCGAGGAGTTGAACCCTCACGCCCCCTCTACAGGAACGATCTTTTGACAGCTCTGAAAAGGAAAAATAAAGAATACAGATTGCTCTTCTGCTTGGAATGAACTCGTGGTAATTTGGAAAACCCTCACGGCAGGACTGAACCTCTCTGTAAACACCAGCTGATTTTGGCAGTCAATGCCTGCGGGCGTTGCCCATCATTATCTTCTTCTCAGGGTGGATTGATCACAATAGAAAGGTGAATCCAGCAGAATCATTCAATCATTAAGGTTGGAAGAGGCCTTTAAGATCATCATGTTCAACCATAAAACATAACCTTCTCCCACAAACTGCTACATCCTCTTGTTTACACCTAAATACCACTTAGAAGAAATCACTCAGCAAGAACTTTGCTGACTGAAAGGTTTTACGAAAAACTCTTCCTCAGTTACGTTTTCAGCAGAGAACACATGAGCTGCCTGTCTTGTGCTCCACGTATTATTTACATGGAGTAAGAGATCTTAAAGTGCTTTGCTCTCTAGGTAGTCAAACAAAATGATAAAAATAGATATAATTTTAAAAGTTATATTATACATTTGGTTTAGATGTACTGATTCTGTGCTTTTCTGAAAAAAACCCCAAGATCCTATGAATTAGGAGCAATGTAGGCTTTTCCAGGATATCTTAATCTTTTTTTTTTTTTTTTTCTCAGTGAAAGCTGTTTAGGCAAAGGGGAGAAAATGCCTCTTCTATAGCACAGACACTTTCTGTTGAAGGCACCTTTTGAAAGCCTTTGACCAGCTCTGTGAGCCTACACATTCCAGGGGTCCTGAGAGCTGGGAGACCAACATTTGGCTTCAGTTACATGGACACAAATCCACTATGCTCAGGTTTATATGTCTGACAAGACTTCAAGGCCGAGTTCATCTTAACTGCAACTGAGCTGAACACATTTGAGTGAAGATTGACTTACAGAGCACTTGGATTTACAGATACTCCCAGGAATGTTTACATAGTTCTCTCGGTGTTTCGGCTCTAATCCTATTGCCATCAGAATTCAGTTTAAACCTTATTTTTCATTTAGTTGCTGAAATATAGTTGGAGAGTCACTTGTGACTTGTGTGAGCATAAGGTGCCAAGATGTAGCTGCTCCTGTAGCACCCACAGGGATGGGTGAGTTGTAGGATGGTGATGTGGGAATAATCTAATTAGATATTTTGAGTTGACATTTGCTTCTCCGGTCTGCCTGGGCTGTGTTAGCAGTGGGGAGGTTGGTCCTCCAACCACAGAACATGCAGTGACAGACCAAGGGGGAATGGATTCAAACTGACAGAGAGTAGGTTTAGATTGGATATTAGGAAAAAATTCTACCCTGTGAGGGTGGTAAGGGCCTGGCACAGGTTGCCCAGAGAAGATGTGGCTACCCCATCCCTGGAAGTGCTCATCAAGGCCAGGTTGGATGGAGCTCTGAGCAACCTGGTTGCATTTAATATTTTCAAATTACTTTCACTGGTTATGGTATGAAAATATAAGCACAAGGAGTCTCATAAAAACTCTTTCAATAGCCCTATTTCAATGTCTAAAAAACACAACATCAATTCCTCCCAGCAGTTGTTAGTTCTGGGCTCAGTTGTTCTGATTTGCGCAGGAGGTTCCAGGAGTTGCGCAGGATGACTCAGGTTGTGTCACCAGCCCTCCAGCCCCTGCTGTCCAATTGAAAACTAGACAGAGCAAGTGAAATGGAGTAAGACAAAGAGGACAAGAGTAGCAACCATCAGATAATGCCATATGCTGACTGAGGTCTGAGCTGGATGGCTCTGAATCATCTGAAAGTACTATTAAAATTTAATTCGTTAAATGCTGTACACTCTGATTGCTCCTCAACCATTAACAATTTGTCCACTTTTTTTGTAGCTTTCACAACCGTCTTGGAGACTGATGAGATTTGGATGTTTTGAATAAACACCTAGATTGAGGATGTTTGCCAAACTCAAATCCCAAAGTATGCAGCACTGATCATTAGTGAGAACTCATCAGCCATAAGCAAGAGGTCAGTTCCTCCACTCCAGCTCCTCAAAAAGCCTCTCTTTAGGAAAAAAGAGCAGCAGGAAGTGAAAATTTGCCTTAGCCAACACAGTGGGAAGCCATTCCCCCTTGTCCTGTCACTATCTACCCATCTAAAAAGCCATTGTTCATTTTTATAAGCCCAATACTGTAAGGCTGCACTGATCTCTCTCTGATGCATTCTTTTCTCCAAATTTGCTTCAATTTTCCTCTTTTTAGGGCCAAAACATCATTTTTGCTATGCAACCCCAGAACCTGTGGCCCCTGCACAAGGTTCCAGGTGAGGCAGGTTGTAGTGGGGCTTTGTGTGGGATGCTGACCTTACATGTGTGTGCTGCCTTGTGGGGATGTCCCACCATCCATGGGCACGCCAGACCCCCTGGAATTCTGTTTCCACATCCTAAATATGTCATAGAAGAAATCTTTTGATTGTTTAATACAACCACATACTGAGAACTGCAAGCAGGATCTTTATCAAAGAATTTCTAACAAATGAAATGCAAGAGCAAAACAATCACTTTATCATCTAAAATGATGACAAATGACATCTGGAAAGTAGAACAATTTGTTCTTGTGTAGAACCACAGGACCTGAACTGGGTATATATTATTTTCACTCTTAGACTATTCTCATCAGTTTCTTCATGCTCCTGTTAATAACAATTAATTATAATTTTATCCTGATGTAACTATGTTGACTGAAATAGAGTCACACAGGGGATTAATTTGGTCCAGGATACTTTTCCATCACTGCGTTTCTTGCCCATGTTTTTTCAAAGCATTACTATAATAAATTAATTTGAAAATTGTTAATTGTTCAATTGTTAATTGAAAAGTTAATCTTATTCTCCAGATTCTCCAAACATAAAACCTCTGATTCTTCTCAGCAAATATTTACAGCCCGGGACTTGGGCAGTAACTGAGGATGCAGCCGCCACAATTGGAGGACAATGGCAATTTTTAAACCCAAACAGGGTTTTTATGAAGTCTGTTGCACACAATGGACAATATTGTAAAAGAAAAATATAATACGTGTGCACAATAAGGTGAAAGCAAATCTGTTTTCATTTTTTATTTTGTTGACTGGTATACAAGGTTCTAAAAAGGAATATTTTTTTTCCTTTGTGAAGAACGCACTCCAGATTTACAATACTATATTCCACTGTATACATTTGCTAACAAAAAATACCACTACTGTATCCACACCAGTGACAAATCTGCCAGGAAGTGACTAGTTGATATGCCTTTTTATTACTGCAGCTGCCTTGTTTTTTCTAGTCAAAATAAAAGAAAATCACAGGATCCTTAAAATAATAGCTGACAGCAGGTAGTTACTGAGAAATGCATGTCCCTGGCTCTTAACTTTGTAGCATCCATCCAGATGGCAGATTAGAGGCTGGGATCTGCAGGTTGGTGACAAATACACGGGTAATAGCATTCAGCTTGCCTAACTGTAAAAGTGAATTCACTATTCCTCTTTGATTGTAGACCTGACATGTCAGATGAGAGGAGGCTCTGGAAGAAACTGCCAAAGCAATAGCACAAATAAATGCCAGACACAGGCACTGCTTGATGTAGGATTACAAACACTGTACCTCTCATCAATTCAAATTTAGCTGATATGTAAAGCCAGCAGTGGGGGAACATCACAGGAGCAGCAGGAGCGCAGAGGGCTGATGGGTACCTGGGCACGGTGACGGGAGGCAGGAGGCCCCTAAAGGCCTCTCCCTGTGGCACAGCAGCAGTGATTGGGTTTGCCAGGAGAAAGCAACACTTCTGGAATTGCCCTCCCGACATATGGTACAAGGGGTGCTGCCTAATTTGTTCCTCTGCCCTTCTTTACGCTGTGCCATCAATCACTCGACTTTTGAACAGCCCTGAGCCATCTCCCTCTCACTCTTTTTACTTTTTCGTTTTGTTTTCTCTGCTTTCTTTTTTTTTTCCTGAGAAGTGCAAAACCAAACTCAGTGCAAGCTCCACACTCATCTCTCAACCCTGACTTTATACAAGGAAAGTCTTCCAGAGCCCAATTACTCCAGCCAATAATTAGCAGTGGATGCCAGGATGCCCAGGATGGGCTGAGCCTCACCCCCTGCATTATTCACAGGGCAGAAATCACATGTTGGGGGAGTTTTCATTGTCACTGCATGGAAAAGATCCTGCCAGGAACAGAAATTTTGATTTCTTTGGCTTCCAGTGGCCTCAGTGTCACTGGAGCTCAGGACCCTGCTATTGCTGGTGTTGGAAAGAAGATGCTGAAAAAGGCAGACAAAGCTCTCATACAGTGGGAAGAACTTCCCAGTGTTCCTATTCCACTTCTTTTGCACATAACATAGTGTCATGTTATCAATATAAAAATATTATGTCCCTTTGTAATCTTTACGTGTCTTGTTTATTCAGTGAAGATGAGGAGTGACACTGTTGGAGGTGGTTGGAAAGATGCAGGTGGAGAAAGTCTTTACCTTATAATTAATCACAACTCTGGGCTTCACATTCGTAGTAGCCTTCAAACCGCAGCCTGCTCTTCATTTGCCAGGAATAAAACGCTATCCATTGAATCCAGCTTTTAAAAAGTAAAGGTTATGTAAATCTCAGGAAATCCCACTTTATATATGCATTTGTTCAACAGGTGTATATAAGATAACATGAAAAACATGGCAGATTAAAAAAACCTGTTTAAATAAGATAAATAAGTATAAATGCATATTCTAAAATGTCTATTTGTGACATATTTTACCTTGACTTGCAATGTCCTCTCTGCTGACAGAATCATAGAACCACAGAATATCCTGAGTTGGAGGGACCCACGAGGATCTTCCAGTCCAACTTCTGGCCCTGCACAGACAAATCCCACCCTATCTCTTGAGCTCTGGCAGCCTTGGGGCCGTGACCACTGTCCTGGGGAGCCTGTTCAGTGCCCAACAACCCTCTGGGGGAAGAACCTTTTCCTGAGATCCAACCTAAACTTCCCCTGGCACATCTTTATGCCATTCTTGTACAGCACCTTCATATCACTTTTGCTTCTTTGTCCCTATTTTATTATTTATACACAGATTTTATTGAAAAGCCAGAAAGACAATGAAATGTCAAACTGCTGATTCATATTTTCCAAATATCAAGTCCCTCCTTCCCAATCATGGAGTAATTAGCTGGGAAGACTGTGTGGTTATCACTTACATCCTGAAAAAGGTAATCCTCTTGTTGTCTCCTTCCTCTAGCAGGACTTCAGTCCTCCATCTTCCCAGGGCAATGGAGTCTTGGTGCTGAAGGTCAAGTTGTGCTTTACATCGCACAGGTTTAAGGCTGAATTCTGGCTTAGGTCAAGGGATTTAAAGCTGTGTAAGCAGAGGCAGAATTTGGCCCAACTTCATAATCTCTGCTCAAAATTAAAGCTGAATAGATGACAACTGGTTTGTTGTTTTTTTTTTTAATATGAAAATGTTATCTTCTCAATCTGAAAAAGCTCTTGTAGATCGAGTGTCATCCAGGTCCTTAATGAATTGCTCTGTGCAACTGCAGTGAAAACTGAAGATTAATCTATTTAGATCAACCAATGCAAGAATAATACAGGGAAGTCAAAATCCAAAATCTTTTTAAGAAAATACAGGGTAATGACTTTATCTATCAGGTTTTGTATTGATTAAGTTTAAATGTTTCACTTAATTTGCCCTGATATTTAAAATCTACAGCCCAGGTCTCACAGCCCTTCCCACCACCACTTAGCACCCACAAAAAGTTTCTTCTCTAGAGATCTGCTTTTGCCAGCCCTGATTTATTGCCCACAACTCTCAGTGTTATTGCCTTGTTTTTATCATAACTGATACTGATGCTCAAATAATTCTGTTTACCAGCAAGTCATCTAATCATCGCTTTACATAATCATATTTATATTAAGGAGATAGGAACAATTAACTTTGTTTTAAGTGTAGTTATTTGAAATACAGTAGTGGTAATATCTGCCAGAAGCAAATAAACATATTAGCAGGAAATGCTTAAATGATCTGGATAACCCTATGAGCCAGCATAGCAGGTGGTAATATCCTGTTTTTAAATTACATTTCAGCAAGTGAACATAATAAATCCTCTTGTGTTATATATTTCGCTGGTAGCAACTTATACTCACATTATTCTATTTGACCTCATTACTGCTAATCATTATCACATTTTTAATAGCTGCCACAGTGAGTGAAACAGTTAATACAGTATTTCTTGCCGAAAGAGAGCCTGTCAGGTTATTGATGACAAATTAAAATTAATAAAGAAGATCTGTGTTGAATTTGAGGGAATGGAATAACTGTGAGCATCCAGATGATTGGAAAGGCCTCTGGGGTACTCTGTGAAGAGTAATGTTTTTGGTGTACGTGTATTGTCTTGAAAGGAACGCTAAAACTGCCAAATCTCTGCTTTTGCCTGGAAGACTTCCTGAAATAGGAGCTGTATTCTTTTGGCCCTCATCACATGTAATTTATCCCTGGGAGAGTTATTTCCTGCTCTGCACACCTCCTCTCACTGCTGTAATAACAGCCAGTTGTTGGGGCTCCGTGCTTTTATTTACCTCGCTGAGGATCTTTACTGGAACCATCACCGCCAGGTCCAGATGAGGCAGTAAATAAGTAAAACTCCAATCCTGAATTCCTTCCCTCACTCTTTGCTGGAAATTTAGCCTATTGCTGTTTATTTAAAACTTTCTGGGGCTCTCCAAACCTCCTGGCAGCGGCAGCAGAGCATCACTGGCCTGGTGTCCGACAGCAGAGCCGACGGCGGGGAGCGGGCGCTAACTAACTGATTTTATAAAAAATTAATGCATTTACATATCCCCCAAACACTCCTGCTCGTGTTTATTAGAGGTGAGGGCTCCGTGGGGAGAGGGTGGGAGCTGTTCCCTGTAGAGGAGGGGCTGTTCAAGGCCATCCCGAGGTCCTGAATTAATTGCACGCCGCGGTATTAGCTCAGCCCGTCGCAGACAGTCGTCCGCACCACAGAATCACCACACATAATTTTGACTGTGCCCAGGAGGCAGACCGGGGAGACTGAATTATCTCTTACCAAAAGAGAAAGTAGTCCTTTGAGGTCAACGGCGGAGGTCGGCGGTGGGTCAGCGCAGAGAAAACACCAACACCAGATCTGCCCTAAAAAGGGAAAAAATACTGGTCCAATTACCCCACGTAAGCAAGTCATGCAGGATTGCTTCACATAGAGGGTGTCTTTTTGGAATAGAGAAGGAACCAGCAACCAGTAACAGCAGTAGCATTGCGGGGAGGTACTCACATGAAATTTTTGGAAGGGAAAATTGAAGGTGCTGCTGTTAATTGCTTGGGAGCTGTTAAGTGGCAAAACTGCTGTTGTAGCATTCAGCGGATTCATGTGTGTTTTCTGAGTATGAAACAAAGCTCTGCTGGATCATATGCTCTTCTGGTCTGTGATATTGATATGCTTTGTGTACAAAAAGGGTGATGTCTTAACTCTAAAACATCACCCAAACAAGAAGTGGCCAAAAATAGGGTTGTTTCTTTTAGGAGTTACATTTCTTTTAGGAGTTATTTAGAATTAGCCAGATTTGGAGGGGGGAAAAGTTGTATTATGGGCTTCTGAGCTATAGAAAACTGGAGCAAATTTGAAAGGTCTAAACTCCGTCTGAAGGTTCAACCACAGCAAATCCTTTCCTCAACGCTGGCCTGGGACATGAGGTTCTTTTGGAGTTCCAGCACTCAGTGATTGGACGTGCAATTAAAAGATCCCAGGGGAGGGTTAGGTTGGATATCAAGAAAAGGTTCTTCCCCCAGAGGGTGGTTGGGCACTGAACAGGCTCCCCAGGGCAGTGGTCACAGCCCCAAGGCTGACAGAGCTCAAGGAGCATTTGGACAATGCTGTCAGGGACAGGGTGGGTTTGTTGAGGTGTCTGTGCAGGGCCAGAAGTTGGACTGGAAGATCCTTGCGGGTCCCTCCAACTCAGGATATTCTGTGATTCTGTGGTTTAGATCTCCATCTATGCCTAGAAATGCATCTTTACATGCAGGATGAAGGGCACTGAGAACCCCAGCGCTGAAGGTAGAACTTGTGTGGTTGACAAATACCAATCCAATTGCTCTGTCAGTGAAATTTGGAATAAAAATATAGGAAATGAGGAGTTAATTCAATTAAACACTTTCCCACCCACATTTTACCTTTCCTCACCACTCAAGGGAATCATTCATGGAAAGTATATCACCAGCAGACTTATTTTTACCATTATTTTTAACTTAATGAGTATACCTTCCACATCAGAGGAAAAGTACAAAGGTTAAATTTTACATTAAGAGCACATTGCAACACGGTATGCAAATATCCCTATGCAAATCCAAAGCAGGCGGAAGATAAATGTGGTATATTTTTAACCAGTTAACTATGACTGTGAAGTATGGGGCAAGATATTCAGTAGTTTCATTTTATATCTTTCTTGTAAATAATGCATAAAGTATGTAGATGTTGTCAAAATATGATGAAGCTATTAGCTTTATAGTTTTCATAGTTAAGAATGTGTTCAGCATGTAGCTCCTAATAACTCATTTCCAAACGCAGACACCATTATAAAATATTTCTTGTTCAAGTGAACGTTATCATGTGACATAATGATTTTGCTTAAAACCAAGTTAAATGAGGAGTAAAATTAAACAATATTGCATGAATTGTGTTTGACTAATTTTGTGTCACATTATATTAGCCGAGCTTTCAAAATATGTGTTAATGACAAATAGTGTAAGCCCCTAACATACTTTATATGTCTGTAAAATCACCCTTAAGTCATTAGCTTTTAAAGGTTCATTTTGTTTGCAGTTTTTGTAGCCACTGGCTTTTTAGTGATTACTTTTGTCTATGAAACTAGACATGATTAAAAAAGAGATATTTTACATAAGTCTTTGGGACTTATTGCCATATTATGGGGGCATACTGTGTGCATTAAAACAATGCCTAATAATTGATGAGCTCTACACTTTGGAGGTAAACAGAGTTAAGGGTGAATTTTAATGTTTACATCATATTTACATAAGAACCACGCTGAGCTCTTAATCAACAGTTTGTTTCTTTTACATCTGGATTTATCTGTTCCCTGTTATGAAAATCTTTCATTCCAAATGCAACCAAAGTCTTAGAGATGACTGGGTTTAATTCAGAAATCACTGAATCATGGAATCCCAGACTGGTTTGAGTTTGAAGGACCTTAAAGCTCATCCAGTTCCACCCCCCTGCCATGGTCAAGGACACCTTCCACTAGACCAGTTGCTCCAAATCTTATCCAACCTGGCCTTGGACACTTCCAGGGATTGGGTATCCAAAAAAATTCCCAAATTTTTTTCAATAATATAATTGCTTACTTTTGATGTGTCCTAGGTCCACCAGAGTTTGGCAGTGGGGACTTGCAGCCTTTGCAGCCTTCACAGCATGGATGGAAAAGCTTCTTCAGACTTATCATCACTGGGACGAGATTATGTATAAAATATATATATAAAATATACATATTAAGGGGTCATGGTGATAAAATAGAGCAGGATAAAAAGCTGCACCAGTTTCTTTTCTGGATGGGCCTTTACACATATCCATGTTTTCGTGCCCAGATGGACATCTCTGGTCTTTATTTAGACATTTTCCTGAATTTTTCTGTTATGAGCTCCCTCTCTGTCCTGTCTTGCTTGAAATAAAGAAGAAAGGTGGGTGTCCAGCCATGCTGTGTCTCCTGAGGCGCTTTTAGAGAGCTGTTTGGTCCAGCACTGGTCACTCAGAAACACAGTGTGTTCTTTCCAGGTGAGACCAGGGCCAGGCTGGTCTAACACTGGCTCTTGAGTCTTTCCTCACAGGGAAAAAAAAGAATTCTTATGTGGTGATCTCTTTCTAGATATATTTAGCTATGAAAAAAAAAAAGGGAAAAAACCTTCCCAATGGACTGGGGTGATGCCAAATAGCTAAGTGGGAGGTAAGGGCAGGATACTGATGGGGGTGTGAAGATGCGGAGAGAGAGCAATGTGCTGGTTTTTAGTGTTTTAATGCTCAACTTCTTTGATAAAATCTTCATTCTGCCCACCCTACCCCAGTGCCTTAGAAAGCTACAGCTTTATCTCAAGAATTTTCCCTCTGGACACTTGTCAGAACAAAGAGTATGGACTTTGCATATCATTTATCCTCTTGTATATAAGGAGCTTGTCACATCTTAATGTTGAACCTCACCAGAGAGCAGACCTCTGGAGCACTCGGAGCTCTGCTTTGCATTTGGGTGGGAAAAGCAGATCCGCGGGGCCGCTCCAGCTCCTGCCTGTGTCTTATGGCTGCTCTGCTCCTTCCTGCTGTGCAACACATGCCATCGGCTCCCTGGAATGGAAGGGGGGCAATAACAACCTGAGCTCTTCTGGAAATTCCTTTATTATCTGCTTTCGTCAAACTTCTGATGACACAATCCCAGAATATCCTGAGTTGAAGGGACTCACAAGGATCATCGAGTCCAACTCCTGGCCCTGTACAGGACCATCCTCAAGAGTCACACCATGTACCAGAAGGTATGATGTGCTCCATGAAATTAAAATTGCTTGTAAGGGCTCAGCTTCTTTGGCATCTCGATAAGGGTTTTGAACTGGTGCCACTTGTCTGCATCCTAGTTTAGGAAATAAAAAAAAATCCCAAGGAATTACATTCTTTAAATGCCCTGTTATGTTATCAGGGTTTGAACTCACAGGGTTGCAGAATCACAGAATATTCTGAGTTGGAAGGTATCCACAAGGATCATTGAATCCAGCTTGTAAGTGAATGGCCCTGATGGGGATTAAACCCACAATCTTGGCCTTATTAGCACTCAAAACTTTCAGAATAAGGACTTGGCCTTCTTTTGCTGTGGAATACTTTATTGTCACCTAGGTGAGGTCTCCTGGCACAGGAGACAGGAAGGATCGGGGTCCTGTGTTTGAGTCCTGGCTGAGGAGGGAGAGGAGCAGCTCACACAGCTCAGTCTGGACCAGCCCCTGAGGCTCTACTGGGTCCTGGCCACTCATCCAGGGTCGAGGTTCCAGTCTGCCATCTGCGTGAAGAGGTTCTCTCTGAAGTGCCAAGAGCTGGATGAAGAAATGGGACATTAACATCTCACTGTTCATCTAATTTCTGAAAATAATGAATATAATATCACAATGAAGATATTTTATAGTGGAAGGTATTAAACACTCCTTGACACAGTGATCACCAAGGAAAGATGATCCTCAGACATTAGGGATAACAAAGCTTCTAGTAAAGCTAGTTCTTTATCCAGGGACTGCTTTCATATCTTGCACTTACCTACTCAAATTCTTTGCAGACCAAAATATGTAATGACAAAATTTTGTTACCAGGTAAAATACATATTGGGTTTTTTTGAAAGAATATGGAAGACCCGTTGTGATTCCTTCAGTTTGCTGATTTCCAAATGTCACATAAAAGTTCAGAGGGCTTTCTGACAACTTTCAGAAGAGAAAAGCTGTCAAGGAGCACATTGAACACCAGAATGGTTAGAGATGGGCCTGATCATATCAGCTAATACTCTGCTGGCCTCTGATTAATACTCTGGATTCCATCTATCATGATGCAAGGACAGCTCTGCCACACTGTTACCCTGAGTTGATTGAACTGGTTATTCCATAGCTATTTCTGGAAGATCAGTAGAAGAAAAACAAAGCAGGTGAAATGGATAGCTGGCAGTGAAGCTGTTTAAATATTTATAAAACAGTTAGCTAAGATTCAGGAACCATTTAACAGAGCCAAATTTGATGCATTAAGATGAATAATTGCTCTTCTCTAATACCATTCCATTTATTTATTTATTTAGTCTTTAACATCATATCACTACTTTCCCTATGACTTGAAGAAAGATTTGGAAAATGATATATTTTCCTTGGATCAGACTCTCAATGATCATAAAATGTCAATCTGGAATTATGCCATTTTTATGGAAAGAGTTGTTGATGTTCTTTGCTGTGTTGAGAACAGAATTTGGGGAAAGGGAAAGGGAAAGGGAAAGGGAAAGGGAAAGGGAAAGGGAAAGGGAAAAGGAAAGGGAAAGGGAAAGGGAAAGGGAGGGGAGGGGAGGGCAGGGGAGGGAAGGGCAGGGGAGGGAAGGTTTGGGAAGG
>NW_020884915.1:1572151-1599651 GCF_003945725.1 Corapipo altera
AAGAAAAGAAAAGAAAAGAAAAGAAAAGAAAAGAAAAGAAAAGAAAAGAAAAGAAAAGAAAAGAAAAGAAAAGAAAAGAAAAGAAAAGAAAAGAAAAGAAAAGAAAAGAAAAGAAAAGAAAAGAAAAGAAAAGAAAAGAAAAGAAAAGAAAAGAAAAGAAAAGAAAAGAAAAGAAAAGAAAAGAAAAGAAAAGAAAAGAAAAGAAAAGAAAAGAAAAGAAGAAACTGTTATTTGCCCAAAAGAATTCATTTCAAGGAATTAAAAATTTATTTATTTTTATTTTATTTTTTTTTCAGACTGGAAAATCAGTGTTGTAACAACAGGAGAAAAATCCATAAATAAATTTAGAAATATCTTTTAAAATTAAGAGAAAGACTGTATATTTTTTAGAATGCGAGATTTACATCTGAAGGAAAATATTTAATGTTTTAAATTCACCAGTGTTCCCCAGACCCTCTAGTACAGCCCAGTGTACGCTTAGAAAGAGCTACTTCATCTATTTAATTAAGAGAAACTACTATCAAAGCAGATTTCGCATTTAAAATTCGTGTTTAAACTTCTCACAGATTAAGTGAGCTTAAACAGTTGCTATTCCTGACTTTAACAGCATTATAAAATACATTAGAGATTGAGAGGATAAAATTCTGCCATGTTAGGTTATAACCTAACTGCTATTTGCAGTTGTAAGGACTACTAATGGCGCAGGGACAAGATTTATTATAGTAAAGACATCCTGCTTAACATTACCCTTGTCATTCCATTAATAATGACTGCTTATGAGCCATCTCCTTGGCATCTTTGTTGTCCTGAAAACTTAAAACTCACAGCACAATTCTTTACGATGTGCTACATTGCCCCCTCTGGGTATTCCTGACCATTATCCCATTTGGTTATATTCAAAACTGCTGCCTCCTGAGAGAGCATTAGGGCCGACCTTTAACCCTGCAATATTCTTGGTTCAAATGGCGTAATAACATGTAGTGAATATTTACAAGCATACTTATACCATAATAGAGTACTGCTGTGAACATTAGCACATATTTTCTGCTCAATCAGGCTTTGATGTAGAGCTTGGCTTGTACCCTGGAGAAAATGCAGTCCCCAATAAGCTGTGCTAGTGGAACACCCTTGAACCTAAACACCTCATGCCACACAGACCCCTCCATGTAGATTAGCAGCAAACATATACACTTGCCATGTGGGCATTCCTGGCAGCACACAAGGTCTTTGGGAGCCTGTGAGGGGGAGGCACAGCCCCTCATGCCACACCTGGGGTTTTAGTGAGCTCTTGACTCCCTCCAAGCTGTTGACTCCCTCCAAGACCTTGACAGATCAGAGGGCTGGGCAGTCACCAACTGTATGAAGTTCAACAAGGGCAAGTGCTGGATTCTGCACCTGGGATGGGGCAACCGTGGATGTAGAGACAGACTGGGGAATGAGGTGCTGGAAAGCAGTGCCAAGAAAGGGACCCGGCGGTCCTGGTCAGTGTCCAGTTGTCCACGAGTCAGCAGTGCCCTGGTAGCCAGGAGGGCCAACCCTGTCCTGGGGGGGCATCAGGGACTGCCAGCCAGGACAGGGAGGGGATTGTCGTGCTCTGCTCTGACCTGGGGCAGCCTCACCTGGAATATTGGGGCAGTTTGGGGTGTCACAGTATCAGAAAGATGTTAAGCTATTAAAGAGTGTCCAAAGGAGGGCAATGAAAATGGTGAAGGGCCTTGATTTGAAGTCATGTGAGGAGCAGCTGAGGGCATTTGGTGTGTTCAGCTGGAGGAGACTGAAGGGAGACCTCTTTGTAGTTACAACTTCTTTGGGAGGGGCAGAGGAGGGACAGGTCCTGAGCTCTGCTCTGTGGGGACCCGGGACAGGACCTCAGGGAATGACCTGAATTTGCGTCAGGGCAGGGTTAGTTTGGATATCAGGGAAAGGTTCTTCCCCCAGAGGGTGGTTGGGCACTGAACAGGCTCCCCAGGGCAGTGGGCACAGCACCAAGGCTGCCAGAGCTCAAGGAGCATTTGGATGATGCCCTCAGGCACAGGGTGTGAGTGGTGAGGTTGGTTGAGTCTAGTAGAAGGTGTCCCTGCCCATTTCAAGGGGGTTGGAACGAGATGATCTTTTAGGTCTTGGAATGGACTGCCCAGGGAAGTGGTGAAGTCACTGTCCCTGAAGGTGTTTAAGGAAAGGTTGGACATGGCACTCAGTGCCATGGTCTGGTTGATATGATGTTGTTGGGTCCTAGGTTGCACTCAATGACCTCTGAGTTGTTTTCCAACCTAATTGATTCTGTGGTGCTGTAATTCTCTCTCTTTCAACCCAAACCAATCTAGAATTGCATGATTCTGAGACATATCACTTTGACATGACACACAGGTGAAACCTAGGGCACAAAAAAGTTTCTCAGCCAGCTTAATTACTGATTTGAGTATAGATTCTTGTAAGATTTTTTTCTTCCATCACTTGTTCCTTCAGAACAAGGCTCTTATTCCCTGTTTGTTATTAAATCCACTTTTGCTGTGCTTTGCTCTCTGCTACCTGTTTCTGTAACATGCCCAGTGGAGATTTGATTGCAAGTGCAAGTGGTTTTCCTGTGGAAGTTTTCTGATTGTCAAGACTTGGAGGAGAAAGGGTCACTTCTCAGTTTTGTTGGTTTATGAGTGTGTTGTTAATCTGCTTAGAAGAGTCCGACCCAGAGGTAACGTGAGTGTTTGAAAGAAGAGTCTCTTGTGGTTATGAAAAACTTTGACTTGGCAATATCTGTCTGTCTTCAGCCAAAGACAGAATAAACCTTCCTTATTTTCTTGGTGTAACTTATAAACCTGTTACAGTTTTTGCATTAAAATCTCCCTATACAAAGGAGATGTCCATTTTTTGATATTTTATTCATAAGATCCCTCAAGGTGTCATTGAAATTCTCTCAGTCTTTCATCAGCGTGATCCACTCTTGGAGAGTACACCTGCACAGTAGATGAAATGGTTGTCCTCAGAGAATAATGGCAGCCATCCTGATATTAATTTGGTTCCAAGTAATTATCAAGTTCATATCTTTCAGTTTGCTGGGGAACTTTTTCTTCCTTTTAACTTTCTTCCTTTTTTTTTTTCTTTCCTAAATAGAGCTAATAGGGCTTGTTAATGCTGCTCCAGGGTCTCTATACAGACTGATCCTCTTCTCTGGGACTTCAGCTCAGGTTGATACCTTTATCCATGACTTTTTGTCCTGAAATTATTATTATATGTTGTGTGAAGATCAATAATGTCCCACACAGAAATTTGTACCTGATGTGTGTAGTTAATGCTGTAGGAAAATAAGATGCCTTTGCTCTATTGGTTACACCTCTGTGTAAATGAACAATTGGATTCAAGTCTGTAATGGCTTCTCTCCAGACCATTTAGCTGGTTTTTTCCCATAAGAATATTGAACAATACAGTCAGAATACAGGTACATCAGTATTGAGTGGCATCTCTGCTGGGAACAAATTTCTCGCCTTGTCCTGCAGAGCTGTGTGAGCAAACCATGGCTCCAGCAAGGCTTGTGATGATGGCAGAACAACTCAGAACCTCAGGATTCTCGAGAAGCTGCTTCAATGATTAATATTTTCAAACTTATTATGGTGCATCAGCATTTTTGGGCTCATCAGAGAGACACTGCTCTGTCCATCCCACATCATGAGTAGCTCACAGGATGAGTAAGGTTGGAAGGGACCACAGTGGCTCATCTGGTCTCACCTTTCTGCTCAAGCAGGGTCATCCCAGAGCACATGACACATATAACAGCTAGTTCTGGAATATCTCCAGTGAGGGAGACTCCACACCCTCTCTCAACCTGTTCAGTGCTGGGTCACTGCTTAGGAAGAAGTTCTTCCTCATGATCAGGTGGAATTTCCTGGGCATGAGGTTCTACCCATTCCTCTTGTGCCATTGCTGAGCACCCCCAAGCAGAGCCTGGTCCATCCTCTGGCCCCTCCCTGCAGATAATTATATAGGTTGATAAGATCCCCTCTCAGTTATCTCCTCTCAAGGCTAAACTCAAAAGAAGATGATAAACTTGAGCTTGGGCAAGGCAGCTCCGTGACCATGAGCACTCGATGTACATTTTCTTAGGATGTGTATAATTACATGCATATATGTATGTTCAACATGTATATATGCACATATTTATATTTTAAAAAAGTAATAAGCCCTGAGATGGCAACACCAGCCAAAGAAAGACCTGTAGTATTTCTAAACATAAATTCTCAAGCCCTTTTTTAAGGTTGCTCTCATGGGACAGGAGGGTCTCAATGCTTCCCAAGGGCTCTTTCAGTGCCAAAAAAAAAAAGGTGAGCCTTTGGAAAAGTTGAAGAAGTCCTTAGATCCAATTAAAGCCTTGCAGCACAAGTCCTGAAGGGCACAGAGAAGAGCCAAACCCTTTCAGGATCCTCTCGAGAGGACCAGCCCTGGCAGCACATATTGGGGTCTCTCCCATTGAGCCCATCCTCTTGCACACCTCGGTGAGGTATTTGAACACCTCTGTCTGTGATGATTAAGACAGAAGAGCCAATTTAAACACATTATCTGAAAATAAAGAGTTTTTAAATTGTCTATTATTATTTAGGAACACTTGCCCATGGGTGTTGCTGCAGCACAGCAGTCTGGGCAGAGGAGCCCAGAGGCTTTCTCTGGATTATTAGGAGTTTCTCCTTCTTTCCCCTGTCTTTTGCCAACCAAATTGTATTTTGAAGGAAGCCTGTAAGAAATTTTGTGTGTTCTTCAATTCTTTCAGTTTATTTCTGTCCACATCACTCCCTTTTTCCCCCCATTGGCAGTAAATCCTTAGACTGAGCCATCCATTTATTACCTGTTGGCAGTTGTTCAGTCTTCCAGCCCACAGTGATCTGTTTTTAGCTGCCAATAGCGCAGCATTAACAAATCTGTTCTGATACTTATCTGTGGCAGTGTCTTTTGTTAAATGAGGAATACAAAGTTTAGGATATAGTGTATTGGGAATTTTATTTCATCTTAAAACTTCCCTCCAATGTTTGTCCAGCATGGGATAACCTCCTTACCACTCTGTGCATCCTATGATGCAGCTTTTTCTTATATGTTTTTGAGGTGTTGCTTCCCACAAAAGGAAGATTTGATGGGAATAATCTTTGGTTTTTTTCTGAGTATTTTATAGAAAAATCTCAATATCATGGGAAACATTGAATAACTTATTGATCTGATTTTTTTTTTCATTTTCTCCTGTGGAATTATTTCCAGTTCTACATGGAAAAGTATTTTGAATCCCTGTAGATATCACCACCTCGGGCTGACAGCCTGGGTCTTTATCAGAGGGAGGATTCAGGCCCCAAGCCTGAGCCTGGGCTTGTTGAGCCAGTCTGTGGGCTGCATGTGCTCTGACATCACAGAAGCAAAAAGTCCTATTTATTCCAACCTACTTGTAAAATTATTTATTTATTTCATAATTCTCATTTATTATTTATTTATTTATTTTCTTGTTCTTGTTTCTTTTTTCATTTATCAGGTACAAATTTTTTATTTATTTGGAGAATGGTGTGGGTTATAAATTGCATAAATATAAGGAAATGATCACTTGATGATTGTGATTTACACTGGCTTTAATTAACCACCCTGCAGATGGATTAGATAAATGATACATTTCACAACACATCTCCATCTTTTTCAGTCATCATATACTTAAATTGCAAATTCTCCTGAACTGTAACCCGCTGTCTTATGGCTCTTGATTCTACATTTCCCTGCAGATCTTCCATCTTCAATTGTGTCAGAGCTGGAGGATGTAACTGTTAGTAAAAGATATTAAACTGCAGCAACCCTCCAACATTCAAATTGTGTAAAAGGGTCTGATTTAAGACTACCAAGACAGAAAACCAGGGAAGAACTTGTGTAGGATTTTTTTCCAGTGGGCTGTAGTTGCATGCAATCTGTGTGGCAATGGGGTGTAGATCAAGGACCTGTTGCAATAGGGGTGATGATTTAAAATGAAGGAGGGTTGATTTAGAATGGATATTAAGAAGGAACCTGTGAGGTTGGTGAGGCCTGGCACAGGTTGCCCAGAGAAGCTGTGGCTGCCTCATCCCTGGAAATGTTCAAGGCCAGATCGAACAGGGCTTGGAGCAACCTGGTTTAGTGGAAGGTGTCCCTGCCCATGGCAGGGGGTGGAATGAGATGTTTTTAAGGTCCCTTCAAACCCAAACCATTCTGGGATTCCATGATTCTCTAAGGATCACTTGTCATCTGTAATGCAAACCACAAGACCTTCTTCTACAGCTCTCCTCCTGTTGTCAAGGTCTGAGCATGCACAAACTTTGCAAAGTGCTCAGCCTGACACATCAAACTATCAACTAACCAAAAACTTGTTCTTCTCCTTGCCTTCTGCCTAAGTCTGCCCAGATTCAAATTACTGTCAGCCCAATTTTCTGCCAAATTTCAGGTTCTACTTTCCACTCTGAAACCTTTTTCACTGAGCAGCTTCAGCATCCTCCTTGTTTGGAGGTGTCCAGGGCTGCATCAGGGCAGAGGCAGCCCAGTGATTCTGTTTAATAGAATCACAGGATGATTTTGGCTGGTTAAGGCCTCTAAGTTCATCAAGTCCAGCTATTAACCCCACACTGCCAAGCCCACTACTGAACCATGTCCCATTTCTGTCCCATCTATGTTTCACAAGCCCCTCCCCGTTTCCTGGCAGTCAGGGAGCCAATCCTGGTTGGAAACTTCACTGATCGATGCAAAAGACAAAACCTCCAATAAATTCATCCTGTCAAAGGCATCATCCATAAAGGAGGTTTTCAGGCTGAGATGAGGTTTGGCAAATTTATAAGCATTTGGGAATGGGGTTGTAAATGAGGGAATTAAAGCCACCATTGACATTGGTCTGGATTTTCTGTGACTCTACACATGTAATTTTAATTTCCAGAAACAGGCTTTGGTGCCAAGGGCTTTATAGGGAGAGGAATTACTTCCAACAAACTTGAGTATGTTTGATCTCATGTCTGCAATGACAAAACCCATTTTTGAACAAGTTTTTTTTCACTCAAAATAAAAAACACCTTATTTTTGACTATTCAGCACCCTTTTTCTTCCTCTCCTACTTCTTGGGGTTTTGTTTGTTGTTTGGGTTTTTTTTATTATTATTTGCTTGATTTTTGTTTTTTTTTTGGTTTGGTTTGGTTTTCACTTGATTGTGTTTTTTGGTTTTTGGTTGCCTTTTTTTTTGTTTTTGGTTTTTTTTGGGGTTTTTTTTGGTTTTTTGTGGACATGGACGTAAAAAAACACACTGTCTCAAAATCCTGTGTTTAAGAACAAGGAAGTTTTCAAAAAATGTGTAGATGTGACACTTGGGGACATGGTTTAATGACGAGCTTGGCAGTGCTGTGTTAATGGCAAGACTCGATAATCTTAGAGTGCTTTTCCAATCTAAATAATTCTATGATTCTATGGAAAGCACAAACCTTGAGCCCTTTTCCTGGAGGATGGGTTTCACTGAACACGTCCCATGTGCCCCTTTCCCTCTTGGGCTCATCCTCTTGCAGGTTGTTCTAACATTTGTGAGAGGTTGTTGCTATGGCACAGACCTTTCCGAGGATTTAATGACCTGTGCTACTTTGCATTCAAAAGTTTTACTAATCTCCTGCTTAAAATGGCTTTTAAAGATGTGTAGGAGCAAGGATCCTATTTTAGTGCTCTGCTCCCATAGGTGAATTTTCTTTAAGATTCATAGAATCACTATGGGGTAACTGTGTTTCTTTATCTTGGGAACGTCGTGGTTGATGATGGTTAAATATCCTGAGTTTTAAATACATCCAAAGGCTGTTGGCTATGAAGTCCCTCGAGGGCAGGGATGAACAGGGGCTGTGGGAAGGGAGGCTTGTGATGCACCAGTGCCTCTGCACCCCCCATTAAGAGCTTAACTTCTCAGTGTTGAATATCTTGGGGTGGTTTGTGAGCTTTTGGCTCAAAGTACAGCATTTGGGTGTCAAAAAATGGGGTTGCTTTGCCCTGGGGCATGGGACAGGATGAGGTCCTTACAGCTCTAACAAATTCCAGCTTAGTTAAGATTTTTTTTCTTCCTTTCTTTTTTTGCCCCGATGCCTTTTTCCTCCAGAAATAACTGTTTATAATCAGTTTAATGCAGATGAAACCATTACTTCTTCACTCTTCAGAAACTCTTTATGCTTCTTAATTAAAGCCTTTGTCTGAACACAAAATAATTAATACATAAAATGAAGCAGAGGGAAAGAATCGACTGTGAAACTAGTCACTCAGTTGTATATTTAAACAATATTTAATCATTAGAGTAACACAGTGCTTGCACTTTTGGAAAGAAAACAAGCCTTATACTTCATGTTTATTTAACACTTTGACTAGTTCATTCTTGGAGGTATGAAATGAGGCTTATAGAGTGCCAGAGCAGTAAATCATACCTTCTGAAAATTACTGGGTCTTAAACAGTAGTGTCATTTTAAACCTAAACAGTTCAGTGGTGCACCAGCATATAAAAGTGACCTCTTAGAACAACATCTACTGTTTACACTGAAAGGCAAGGCAAGGAAATAAAAATAAGGCATAAAATATGGTGTAGTAAGGATGTCATTTACTTGTGTTTCTGCCTCTGTTCTAGATGCTGATGGGTGTGATGACTTTCGTACAGTTAATGCATTAAAGGCAGTCAATGCAAAAAATGCCATGAACATGCAAATGTGTGCATATAACAACTGTTTGGAGCAAAAAAATTGGGCAGCTTTTCACACCCAAGCACTTTCCATCAGTATTTGCTCAGATTTTAAACCACATTTGTGTTGGCAAAGGGGTTTCTCACTTTATAACTTTTGATTTTTTTCTTAACTAATGTTCTAATGTAAGAATTTATGGTCAGGAATATTTGTTGGGGAAAACCCACACAAATTCAAAGCAAATATTCAGCCTCTTTTGTGGAGAGTGAATGCTGAATGTTTGAATTGTAGGTGTGATTTGCTTGCACTTTGCAAGCACAAAGGCACCGGTTCATCAGAGATTGGATATAGGTTTTTATAACCAGCTACACACTCTGCTTCTGAGTACAGAATAACCACAGAGTTTGGCTCAAAAGTGCCTATTTTTTGCCAAAATTGTTCATTAACATTATTTGCCAAGTTGTACTTCAGAGAGGAGTGGACAGACAAGGGTTTCTGTGGTGTGTAGGTGAATATTTGCAGTGAAAACCCAGAGATGACTCTTACCCTGAGACATGGATTACCTCCATGGTTTGGTGATTCAATACATTTAAAACCTCTTCCTAAGTCTGGCCCACTTCAGAACAGATACAGGTTTATTACTCAGTCTCAGGGGACTTTGCAGTGCTGTTCATTCTCCTAATTGGATAAATGGAGGTAAAATTGGCTTATGGAGGTAAAAAAGCAAAAGTACCTTCCCAGCTGCCACTCAGCCCTTGCCCTGCTCATGGATCACACTGACCACAGATGCTCCTCCAGCCAGTCTGGCTTGCTGTCCCTTGATGGGTGGACAGAAATTCTCTGCTGATCCTGTTTCTGACACATTTATGAGTAAGAAATGTGGGTTTGGTTTTTTGTGGGTTTTTTTGGTAGGATTTGAAGGGATTTCTTTGGGTTTTTGTAAGGGGTTTCTTTGTGGATTTTTTTGGAGGGAAGATTGTGTGTGTGGGTATTTCAATCATTGTTTGTTTGTTTGTTTGTTTTCTTAAGAGGAGAAAACATTAACATTTACATTACATTTACCTTCAGGAGCAAGTCCAGAGATGCCCACAAAGAAGCTCCAAGGGCTGGAGCCCCTCTGCTCTGAGCCAGGCTGGGAGAGCTGGGAGTGTTCACCTGGACAAGAGAAGGTTTCAGGGAAACCTTAGAGACCCTTCCAGCCTAAAGGGGATCCAGGAGAGCTGGAGAGGGACTTGGGATAAAGGCCCAGAGGGACAAGACAAGGTGGAATGGCTTCCCACTGCCAGAGGACAGGGTTGGATGAAATACTGGGAAGGAATTCTTGGCTGTGAGGGTGGGGAGGCCCTGGCACAGGTTGCCCAGAGAAGCTGTGGCTGCCCCATCCCTGGAAGTGTCCAAGGCCAAGTTGGACAGGACTCGGAGCAACCTGGTCTAGTGGAAGGTGTCCCTGCCCATGGCAGGGGGTGGAACAAGATGGGCAGTAAGGTCCCTTCCAACCCAAACCATTCTGTGATTTCTGAGCTCTCAGGTCACATATTATATTGATCATGCGCAAAGTTAATATACTATGACATTGATATTGTTTTGCAGATTGGTTCTGTGAGGCTTCTGTTGTAAAAATCATATTGTTTTGAAGTCTCTGGACTACCTGACTGAGGGTCTCAAAAGTTGGGGACCAAAGGTCAGACAGGACTTCTGCTGAATTAAAGAACTCCTCCCTTAGGAACAGGTAATGATGTTTATTTCCATGTTCCCATCCCATCTGCCTTCCCTTCTTCAGGCACGTCAGGAGCCTAATGAAGAGGAGTGATGGGTTTAAATTTGAAGAGCACATGGAATCTGATTTTTTATTAGTTTGGATGCTGACTGAACAGAACATTGAAACTGTAATTATGAATATTTTGCAAATGTGAACCTTCAATTAACTGTATCAGTTGTGTTTGTGAACTATGGAGAACTTACATTATTAATGAACACACAAGGTTAATATTAGTTTATTTATCATTTGGAATATGGCTTTTGAGTTAATCATACAAGTCCTGCCACATTCAATTTTGATTAATTCATGAAGTTCAGGCAGGCTTTGTTAAACAAATATTTATTATGTGTGATGTATTATAAAGTAATAAAGCAGTTTTTCATCATCTCAGGTCCTATATACAAACATCTTCCAATACGGTGAAGACTTTAACATGGAAGCAAACATCCTCTTGTTATGAGGACATCAAATAAATCATGAGAGTCTCTTGTGTGATTTTTTTTTTTAAATTCAGATATAATCCCCATTGCATAGAACAGGTTGCAATGTCATGCAGAGTGGTCTGCACACACCATATGGGTTTTGCTGTGCTGGTTGATTGTAGGATTTTTGCTATAATTCATCTCCTTGCTTCTCCTTTTACTCCATTTCAATGTAGTTGGAGAAAAGGGCTGATTTAATGTGCAACACTGTTTGTATCATGGCCAAATTATTAAAAATAATGAAGAATTTCAACAACTTGCTGATGCTGAAATAGTGTTTTATGAAGTTTCATGTTATTTTTTGCTCACCTACAGGGTTTTCAGGCTGGTGAACACCAGGGTCTCCAAGTAGATCTTTGCCAATGGATCCCATTTGGAATGGAAGGAGGATTCTGAGAGACCGACACAGCAACATAGCTCAAGTAGTCTGAGGCTTAAACTCCCTGAGTCATAAGACTGATGGTATAAATCCCATGAATCACAACAGAGTTAATGAGTTTCTTTTGAAAGAGGGATATGTTCTCCTGAATGCCGGTTTTGGCACGTTTTTTTGGGCAATAGGCCACATCTTAAAAGTGTTGAGAGGATTTAAGATTATTTCATTTAGGAGTGTAATAGAAATTTTATTTTAAAATATGTAATTATAAGTTTATATTATATAATTTATGTGTAGGTGATTCTGATTTAATGATGCTAAGCCCCTCTCTCTGTACAGGTAAAGCAGCATCTTGATTTGGAAAGGCCTGTGGATGATTGAATGATTTTTATTTCTTTTTTAATCTTGGCTGTGAAATATTTTGTTATTAAAGCCAAAATTTTTTTATAAATGATCTGTCAGCAATACATGAGTTTAACTTCTCTTTTCTTTGATTTGGTGAGTAAAATAAACAAATAGTTGGGCAGCACTTAACTTAGGAAGGGCCCATTCCAGTGTTCATTCAATTCAGCCACGTCTACTCTAACTAGTTTTGGTGTAGCTGTTACAATTTTCATCCATAATATATGATCAGTTTGTAAGAATTTCCTCTACATGTGAGAAACATACTTAATGCCAGCGTTCTCAAATTGGAGTTGGTTATAAATAATGCACTAATAGATGTGAAGGAGCGTAAATGATTCCTTTGTGTTGTACCTGTGAGGTTGTTAGTGCTCCTTTAAAAAACAAACAAACCCTCTTTTGCAGGATATTTATTCCCATCTCTTCCATCAAAGGGGTTACAGGCTTTGTACCTTTTTATGTAAATTAAAAAATCTTTAGCCAGTTCTGTGTCAAAAATAAATAGTTGAATGAGCTTGCAGACAACATTTATTTTGTATGTACATTAATGGGCACTTCCATTTTTTCCTGCAGGCTAGAATCCACTTTGAAATTCATGTTTGATAAATTCCCTGGCTTTCCGAGTAATTTAGCTGTCTATAGGGCTGTTGATCCTTTGAGTGTATTGCTGAACCATTGGGACTTGTGCACCACATCTGCATATCCAAGTTCAAATATAGACTCAAGATGATTGGTTTAAACTTTAAGTTGTTGATCTTATTCCTGATAGATTTGTTAGATTGTCTCCCATTTCATTTCTAAAATCTGGGCCTAATCCATAAATACCCCTTCTTAAATATATCTCCAATAAACTCACTGATTGAGTTAGTAATTCTGTAAGCACAGAGCTGAATTAATATTCAGTGTAGCCCAATAATCTGAAGCCACGATGCTGCCTGCTACTGTGTGTCTCAGTGAGAGTTGGAGCAGGGGCACACACAGAGCAGCCCAAGTCAAGGTGTTACTCTCCAAAGTAGCAAGATTCCCTTTGAAAATTCCCTTTATACCTCCTGAGCATTTAAAATGGGATCCAGTTTTCACTGGGATATGAAATTAGTGGACAAGGGCTCGATTTATCAGTTTTCATGAGGCTTGGGCTTGTTTAGCTTGGCTTTTTCTCTCTCAGGGAGCTGATCTAGGTTTTATTTTCAGTTTGAGCACTTGGCAAGACAGGGAGGTACAGCAGATATAACACCAAAATTTACAGCACTTGGAGAGCTACGACAAGAAAGAGCCATCTGCAAATTCTAGCCAGGCTAATTTCAAATCTAAGCTGTCCTGAGCTGCTGTGCAACATTCTCTAGACCTAAAGCTTTCCTTCCCTTCCATCCTCCTCCTGCTCCTGGTACTGTGCATGTTACTACAGGGATGATTCAGTGATGGGAAAGAGCCTGGGATGCTGGGCAGGTACCAAAAAGGGGGAACAAGGACCTTCACAGGAGTTGTGTGAACATGGGGTGTCCCTTTCAGTCTTTGCCTCTTCTTGCTGAGTTTATTTTAAATGTTGTGGGCACCCCTCGCATAAAGAAAGAGGGAATTACAAAGATGTCTTGTGAATATAAATTAAGTCAAAAATCTTATTAACCATAACATCAGTCATTCTGTTATAAACCTACTTGTTTGTTTTGCTGCGTGTCCGATATGATCTGAAATGATCTACAATGTTTGAGAATCATTCTGATAATTTCAACTTGTAACTACTGGGACTTCGAGAAACCTGGTCTAGTGAAAAAAGTGGTTGGAATGAGATGGTCTTTAAAGTCCCTTCCAATCCAAACCGTTCTGGAATTCTGTGATTTATTATTATAATTTTTAGAGAATTCACATTTATTTTCTTTGTTCCATTTAATAAATTCTTCAGCTTGAGAAAGCTCAACGTCCTCTGCTTTTCCTTGCTAGAGGTGTGGGGCAAGTTTGCAGTGTGGGTGCAATAACCTATTCTGACACTACCATAGCATGAATTCCAATTACATTCTTCTCTTTTTTTTCTTGTTTCTATTCTTTATAAGGAGATTATTCTAATAATGTACCTTGTGTGGTCTTTCAAGGTAAATTCCAGTCAGTTCCTTGTCTTAATTAATAAAACTGCTCTGACTAGTAGTACCAAGAGTCAAATTTAGAGTCTCTTGGGCCTTTTTGTGATAGAGAGAAAAAGAGATGTGGTGGGGAGGGTTTTCCTGCTCATGTGGGTTTGGTTTTTTTGTTACTGTTTTGTTTTGTTTTAATAATATGTGGAAACTTATCTTTGATTTAAAATTCTTAGCCAGGGTTTAATGAGCTGAATTGATTAACATCACAAGGATTAGGGAAATACATTTTCTAGTTTTGAAACAAACATAGATCTGTGTACATATGTATCTTCCTTGTCTCACAGAGGTTAATGTTTATACCCTTAAATGTATTTTTAAAGGTATTTTTAAAGATTATTATTTACAATACCTTTTGTATTGTGCTGCAAGTGCCTTTTATAGGGGAGAGAAATGCATGTAAGTGCCCCAGAATGGGGAGAGTGAGAGTCCTCAACTCTGAACTGAAATTTTTCATTCTACGCAAAATCCTGTTTGCTCAGAAGCAGCCCCACAGTGCCACAGTATTTAACATGATTTACTACTTCGCTCACTTAAATTAACAAATTGGACCATATTTCATCAAGGTAATTAGGCACATCTATAACCTTAATAATGTAACTCTCTCACAGGTGCAGTCCTACTGAAGTCCATCAGCCTAACTTGTCTTCCAAACCAAGCACATCCAAAGCTTTTTGCTAAAGCACATCCTGGTCAGCTGTATCTCCTTATTTGGGGTGGTTGTCAGTCCTTCCATATCCGCTACTCTGTACTGTCTGAACAGCCTCAGGGTGTGTGTTGATTTGGAACGGTTGATGGAGGAGTTTATGGCAAAAGTGGCTTTAGATGGGTGATTTAGTAATTTTTATCAAGAAAATATGGATCCTGTTCATGAAAGATAACAGACCCAAGATTCAACATCCGTCTGTTCCAAGTCAGTGCTTGGGAATCTTTGTGGTGTGTTTCCTGTGCTTTGTCCTGCTGTTTCCTTCTTTGACTACTTTCTCTGCTGCATTTAATCTCCTGAAATATTGGACTTCATGGCTACTGTGATCCTGTATCTTGATAAGGAAAAGGTGGCAGATCCTTATACTCCAGAGAAAGCCCAGCCCAAACAGAGGGAATTTCCTGGGTGGAAAGTGGAAGAACTCAGACCTGATGTTCCTGCAATGAATCGTGAAATGGTTTGGGTTGGAAGAGAACTTAAAAAACATCTAATTCCAACCCCCTGTCATGGGCAGGGACACCTTCCACTAAACCAGGTTGCTCCAAGCCCTGTCCAACCTGGCCTTGGACACTTCCAGGGATGGGGCAGCCACAGCTTCTCTGGGCAACCAGTGCCAGGGCCTCACCACTCTCATCATAAAAAATGTAATTATTTTGTCTTATCTGAATCTCCCTTTAGTTTAAACTACCCATCTTGTGCTATCACAACAGGCTAACTAAACTAAACCAGACAACTAAAAAGTCTGGTCCTATCTTTCTTGTAAGCCCCCTTTAAATCCTTTTACCTGTTCTCTTTATTTTTCCAGTGAAAAAGCTTCCTTAGTGAAATGTGTCAAGGGAGTGGAGACTGAGACACAGTGACCACTTCTGCCTCTTTCCAGTGTTTTTCTTTGCAGCTCCTTAGCAAGAAACATCTTTTGAATTCACATTTGAGTTTCCACATCCCTGAAGTGACACAACCTCACTAAGAAATCGTGGTTTGTGTGTGTGGTGTAGCAGTGCTTACATTTGGCTTATAAGCCATGAATTGCACTTTGGAATCATGCCATGTCCATCCCAAAAACACGTCTGGGCAGATCTGGAGGCAGCCTGAGGTGTTGGGCTTGTCTAGAGCTCTGTGAGCTCTACATGGATTTTGCAGGTGTGCCCATGGAGTTTGGAAATGTCTGGAGATGTGTAGGATGTGTCTGGTTTGGATGTACATGTCCTTACATGCAAGTAGTGCTTCAGGTGGCTGTTTCCATCTTCAAATGCTTCAGTGGATTTCCAGCTCAACCCTCCTTGAGTGTTAATGCTTTTGACTGGATAGAGAAAATCTCCCCTATAAATACAACCCTGAAGCCTCCCGGGTTCTGCTGGGGCCACTGTGCTCCAATCTGAGCAATCTCTGCCCTCTCCTCTCTCCACAGAGCAATTCTGGGAATTTTTCTTACATTTCAGCCATTTTTCTATTGTTCCTTTTTCCTATTCATTCTGAACTTCTTCCTCTGGGACTTTTGGGTATTTCTAAGAGATTCTTTTGGGCTCTTTCCCTTGCTCTACCCCCCCTCAATTTTCTGTGCCCACATGTGCTGCCAGGTGAAGATTCCTCTCCCACCAGCCCCTCGTTCCTCCCCGAGGTCCCCACTGCCTCTGCTCCCATCCCTTCTTTCCCCTTCCCTCCCTCCCTCTGGTGCTGTCACAGTGGCCCAGGTTGGCTGTAGTCAATTTTTGTTTCATCTTGTAGTCAGTCTTACATAAATAGTGGAAGTTTGTCCTTGCCCCGGGTGATTGATGGGAAGGTATATTCGTACATATCGATTGAGATAAAAAATTAGTAGTTTGCAATAGGAAAGGCAAATTAGTCATCAGAAGGAAGGTGCTTGGAGTATTTTAAGAGTTCCTTGATTAATTCTCATGCTGTGAGTTCTTCTGACAGTAAGTTTTATGTGCTGAGATGTGGGAGGATGAGGCAGTAGTATCAGGTTATTGCAAATTTTACTTTTACTCCTCGCTGATTTATTTTACTGGCTCTCACCAGGATTAGACACAGAGGGCTAAAAATGACTTCAGTTTTGGGGTGACAACTGCCCTTTTCTGTGCTGGAATTAGGAGCCAGGAAAGAGGGTGGAGGTTTTAGCTACAAAAATATTTTCCTTTGTATGAAAATTAATATTTAAAAGCTAGAGTGTATAGAATCAAAATAGCCTTTTTCCATGGTGACAAGCCCATCAGTTGGATGTTATCTCTAAAGGATAAAATAACTAATTCTGTGATGCACTGATTAGGCTGAGAAGTAATTTTTTTCTCTGCTTACTTGACAATTTTCTCCCTAATCACCTCATTGAAAGTAGTTTTTAATAAGCATCATAGGAAGCTGAGAGCTCTCGATCTTCTTCCTAAAATACTGCCCACTTTTCCAAGTGTGTTGTGGCATGTTTTTTAGTTTTCCTTTATTACAAACTATAATAGAATTCTCCCAATAAAAACTGACTTATATTTTGCACTTTTAATTTGTCCAAGAATAATTTAGATAGAAATTCCAATTACTTTGGAAGGAGCACATTTGCTCCATTCTCTCTCAGTTTGTTTAAAAGGAAGTCTTTGATAATTTGCAAGCATTTCTCATGAAAGGCAATTTTATTTAACTGGAATCCATAAGGAAAAAAAAAAGATGTACAGAGGTTTCAATTTTTAAACTGATAACAAAGCACTATATTTGTACTGTTACATTTCAGCACAAAGAGGCTGCAAAATAACCTTTTTTAGTTAATGATAGAAAAAAAGATTTAATTGCTCTGAAACACTTATTCTACGTATTATCTCTTTGATTAGGAGACAGTTGTAAATGACTTATTCAATGTAATTGCAAACTGTGGCATGGAACCAAAAGTAAATTATATGTGTTGGCAGTCAGAGGAACGTTGAGTTTGAACACTTTTAATTGTTGGAGTTTTTTGAGATCAGCAGAGGTGCAATGTTTGGGAATTTGGCTTTTCTTGGATGTTTGAATGTTGGTGCCCATCAGGCTTGAATTAGGACACTTTTTTTAGCAAAGTGTGTAATAAGCTATGCCTTGGTGTGCACTACAACAGTGTCTCATCTTCTAAAATCATTCCAAGTCTGGTGGTGTTGTGTGGAGAGAATCACCAAATCCTATAAGTAGGATGAGCTCTCTAAGACCGTCAAGTCCAACCATTCCCCAGCACTGTCAAGGCCACCACTAACCCACGTCTTCAAGTGCCACATCTACGCTTTTAAATCCCTCCAGGGATGCAAATTCAAATGTAAAGTATAAATAGGGGCATCAGGTTTGTCACCTCATTCCCATTTCATCCCTTTTTGGTAGCTTACACCAAACTGCAGGTCTGACAATAACAACTTTCTCCATCCTGAATCTATTCCCAGTGTTGTGAAAACATTCACAATAAGTTAGGGAAGATGGTTGCTTAATGCTATGGATGCAGCTGGATGTTATAACCACAGTGATTTGAAGAAACCAGAAATATGAATGTTGAAATGAGAAAGAAGGAAAGGGTGAGAGTGAATGGGCAGACAGATGGGAGTGGGAAAATCAGCTGCGAATGGGAAAACCAGAGGGGCTGGAAACCCTTTATTTCTAAAATGTAAACCTACATTCATGAGCTGCTGCTACTAATGGGAAGCATTGAGAAAGGTTTTTCCATGAGCTATTTGTGGTGGGATGGCTGTTCGCTGATGGCAACCACCCAAAACGCTGAGCAAGAGGGTAAATACCAACACTCCAGTGCTGGGAGTTGGTGATTATGGCACCAGATCTTGCTGGGAGCATGGTCACACCCAGGAACAACACAAATAAAGTAGGTGATGGGGAACAGCAACAAGTTCTCCTTGTTTGAGGGATTTCAAAGGAGATCCTCTGCCTATGCCTGGTTTGGGGAACTGCTTGTTCAGGTACAAGGATGATCAGCTGCAGGACCTTACAAACCAAATTCAGTTTGTGCCTCTGGCTAGAGCACTGAAAATGTTCCCACTCCTGCATGAGATCCTCACCCATCCTCTGCTGCAGTGCTGAGGTCCAGTTATTAAACTGAAACATCTGCAGTTAAAATATAAATGTTCCCACACAGTGGCTGAGGAGAATTTGGCTGTGCAGTTTGTGTTGATAACCTTCCGCAAGTCGTGGGAGCTCTGGGGGTTGTTTGGAGGGATGAGGATCCTCTGTAGGGGGATGCTCTTTGCCACCAACTCATGTCACTCCATTCTCTGCTTTGTGCCACCGTCCTGAAGTAACAGAGTAGCCTCAGGTACTGATTTCAGACAGGGTTGCTCCAACAAGATGCAAAGCAAAGGTTGCGCACAGAGTAACACAACACTTTGGTAGAGTGTGTCATGCACAGTCACCACTCAGCAAACAGAGGGTGAACCAAAGCAAGAAAAAAAAGAAGAAGGTTATAATAACCCCAAACACGTTTGCAATTGCATATGCAAAGAGCTTGCTGGGTTTTGTACTTAATTTCCATGTGGCTTTGCTGCAGCAGCATGTATTCCCTGGTTTCTTGTGAAACTGAGGAGGAAGATGTCTGGGCTGCCCCTGCTACTCCAACTGCACCTCTGCCCACCAGCTGGGGACACAGGACTGAAAACATCACTCTCCTCCTTAACATCACCCTCCTTCTCCTTAGTACCACCAAGTACAAGTTAGAGCTATTTACTGTGGATTAACACACTTAATTTCTCTTTTAAACCATTGTTTTAGTCTTTCCAGTCAGTTCTCATTAGTTACCAGCTTAGAAGCCCATGGTATATTTAGACATCATATACATTTGTCAGTGAGGAGTAGCTTAAATGATCTACTTTGCTCACTGCTTAATTATGTTATTTTACTGTTCCTGAAAACCTGACACAAGGCAAATTTACATTACTGTCCTCCTAATTAGCCAATAATCCTTAAGGATTTGAATGATACATACCCAAAGTAATTTCCTCGTTCACTAAATATGAATTTCCTTACGTTAGGTTAAGAAGATGGCACAATGACAGCAGGCATCTTGATGATGACAGCTCTCAACATGTTTGTCTCCGGAGTCAAAATCTATTAAAAGACACATAATGATCTCAGCACTTTAAGAAAGTGTAGAATGTGAAATCAATAGAGTCGTGTACAAAGAGGAACAGAATTTACCTCTTTTAACTGTTGTTAAGTTGTCCACCACTCCAGGCTACTGAAAGGTGCAAAATATTTATAGCCCTGGTTTTCTTAACAGTGTCTCAGCTGTATCTTCATTCACTCACCGTCTCTGAAGCTTCTTAGCTCGAGTGAAAGTGCAGACTTGTAGGAAGCTGCTCCAAAAGAAAGGCCTTGTAGTGTCCCTCATACTTCAGACACCTTCCATTTTGTGACAGAGTGTTTCCCTCTATTCCCCTCCTTTGTGAGACCTCATCTGGTCCCCTGCCTTCCCAGGGCAAGGAGAAATGGCTTCCCACTGCCACAGGGCAGGGTTAGATGGGATGGTGGGAAGAAATTCTTCCCTGTGAGGGTGGTGAGGTCCTGGCACAGATTGCCCAGAGAAGCTGTGGTTGCCCCATCCCTGGAAGTGTCCAAGGCCAGGTTGGATGGGGCTTGGAGCCACCTGGGATAGTGGAATGTGTCCCCACCTATGGTAGGGGGGTGGAAAGAGGTATTTTTAAGGTCCCTTCCAACCCAATGCATTCTGTGGCTCTATTATGCCAGATACACTCATCTCACACTTGGCTTTGTCCTCATCTCTGGCCATTGGACTTCTGCATGTTGAAAGATCTTGTCTTTTGTTATCACTGTGATGGCTGTTGTTGGGCGGTTGTGGAGATGGTAACAGTTTGTGTTTTCCACTCTAGACAGTTTAATTTAATGCATTATTACATTTGATCCAGATGCTACAGTGATGGGTGCATAAAAATAATTAAATAAAGATAAATAGACCGTAACAACTTAACCACTGCCAGTTGTTGTAACATGAAGTTACGTATCAAAAATGCATTGCCAGAAAATTCCTTAAACTTCTAAGTAGTGCAACTTCTAACTAGGACACTGGGACACACAGAGCTCAGTACCTTTTTCACAGGTTTAGCTTTTTCAACATGTCCAGGATTAAACTCCATGCAACTGCATGGCAATTCAAAGTTTTCAGTCTCCTATAACTTTTCCAGTGATTTTTTTTTTTTTGTGAAATCAAAACCTATGAATTTAGATGTGGTGAATAAAGAAAACCTCTTTTCTCTGCCTCTCAGTCAGCTGTTGACATGAGACCAAGATTTGGTTCTACATAGAGAGATGCCATTGTTCAGCAGACGGGGAATCAACATTAGATTGGAGCTCTGATGTGGCTTTCTGAACCAAGGACCATGAGAAGACTGCTGATGATCTCTGCCTTCTTCTCCTTTGTGCACCCACTGCAGTGGTCCCTGGGATGGGGATGTGGGAAGTGCTTGCAGAGATCCCCCAGCACTTGGTGCAGCAGTGGGTGCATCACCCTTCTCCTGCACAAATTCCAGAGTGGCTGGACACTTGTATTCTTCTTGTCTAAGTTACTTGTGCACTTTTAATCGGATATATTGGCTTTTTCCTTATGGTAAACTCTTTTCTGAAATAATTCTGGCCTTGTGAATGTCTCCCAACTGGTTTCATTTCATGGTGAGTGAGAGGGCTCCATTGCACAGGGAGATACAGATGAGCAGATAATGCAAACATCCGGGCTGACACTAGAACAGGAACATGATCATCTTCTGCAGGTGTATGTCTGGACACTGGAAGGAGCAGGATGCTGCACTAAACTACTCTCATGTTCCAGAACAGCAATGCCCAGCAATGGAAAAACTACTGTGAAAAATAAGTAATGGAGACACCTCATAATAGTAGGATAATAGTATTTCCACCTAGTTTACTTAAGAAAAATGAGGAGGCTGCTTAGGAGATCTGTCCCTACCATGTCAGGAGAAAAAATATTCAGTGATGAAAGCAGGTTGTACAGCAGCCACTTTTACTCTGCCCCTTGGCAGATGCCCAGGCTTGGCTGTCAGTGAGATATTTTCCTACTGATATTGTTAATTAAGTTTCTTGGGTTCAGGTTACAAAAGGCTTCAGTTGTGACATTGGGGGCCTAAATACATATCACAAAGTCACAGATTATTCTCAGCTGGAAGAGATTCACAACGATCATTGAGTTCCAACTCCTGGCCCTGCACAAGACCATCGCAGGAGTCACACAGTGTGCCTGAGAGGATCATACAAATGCTCCTTGAGCTCTGTCAGCCTTGGTGCTGTGAGCACTGCCCTGGGGAGCCTGTTCAGTGCTCAAGCACTCTCTGGGGGAAGAACCTCTTTCTAATATCCAACCTAAACCTCCCCTGGCATGAGTCCTGTCACTAGTCCCCATAGAGAGATCAGTGCCTGCCCCCCTGCTGCCCTTTGGGAGGATGTTGAAGACCCCAGTGAGGTTTCCCCTCAGTCTCCTCTTCTCCAGCTGAACACTCCAAGTGCCCTCAGCTGCTCCTCACATGGCTTCAAGTCAAGGCCCTTCATCATCTTTGTTGCCCTCCTTTGGACACTCCCTAATGGCTCAATATCTTCCTTATATTGTAGTGCCCCAAACTGCCCCAATATTGCAAGGGAGGCCTCCCCTGTGCAGAGCAGAGCAGGACAGTCTCCTCTCTGGCCCAGCTGGCCATGCTGTCCCTGATATCCCCCAGGACAGGGTTGACCCTCCTGGCTGCCAGGGCACTGCTGACTTGTGGACAACTGGACACTGACCAGGACCCCATGTCCCTTTTCTGGCACTGCTTTCCAGCATCTCATTCCCCAGTCTGTCTGTACATCCAGGGTTGCCCCATCCCAGGTGCAGAATCCAGCACTTGCCCTTGTTGAACTTCATACAGTTGGTGACTGCCCAGCCCTCTGATTCATCAAGGCCTCTCTGTGGGGTTGGGTGGTGCTTTACTGGGTGATGGTGGGAAGGGGTAGAACTTTTTTGGGGGAGGCTGGAGAATTTCCCACGGGCATTTTCCTACCTTCCTGAAATTCAAGTTCTCCCTGCAGGGCAGTTTCCATTTTTCCTCCAAAAAAAGGTGAGGGAACAACCTCAAACCCCACTAGGGTTTTGTGGGGGTGTGTTGGGGGGTGTGCTCACATCAGGTTCAATCCAGGTAAAAGATGAGCTCTGTTCATGGGGTGCTGAGTTCACAGTAATTTCAAGGGAGTTTATGGTGCCTTGCATTCAGTGGGAGAATTTGGGAGAAGCGGAGAACATGATTTGTAAGTGTTTTGCTCACGTTGCAGCAAGGTACATGCATCTGCAATTGAATATGCACTTTGTTAGGTTAAGAAACATTTTTTTATGCTCTGTAAAGCAAGTGAATAAACCTGAGAGGGAAATATATACTGTGTCAGCTGCCTTTGAACAAAAAATACTTTATTTTCTGTTGTAAAGACAAAGAGTACAGAAAGAAAAAATACAGTGATGTGTATGATCATCCTATATAAGCACATTAGAAAGGCACTGTGATACCAGTCATATTGTGAACTTAAAGCCACCCCTAATTAAACTGTCTGCATCCCCCAGCACTTCCCTGTAATGATGTCAAGCCGTGCAGCAATTAGTTGTCCCTCTATGAATGTAAACACTGTTTGTAAATCATATAAATTTAACCTGCTTGGCTTATTGAAAACCTCCGAAAATGGAATTAATTATTAGTGTAGATTTTGGAGCTGTGATTTATTGAATCATTTTTGAACGTCTTGATAGAATGTTTTCTGTGGTTCATGGCAATTAATTTTGGTGGCAAAGGTAGGACTTATTAAAAATCTCAGATATAATTCGGGGTAGGGCTAATGGTGTGCACGACAGCATGCAAAGTATTTTATTGCACTAACACAACTGCTAGGGGTTTATTTTAAAGCGAGATTTAGTCCCTTCTAAGGAAACAAGTGCCCTGACCTTTCAGCTTTCTACATTTTGCACCTCCTCTACTACTTCAAGCTAATTTGAATGTGAAGTTTGAATCCTGAAGAAAGATGCCCTTATGCAGTAGTTCATCTTCTCTTTAGAGATCAGACTAAATGCCCGTGGCAATATGCTGGGAAACACAGCACATTACCATGAAATAGCTCCATTAGAGACAAAGAAATGTAAACAAAACAAACACATTTGCCACTGTTTTTAGCTCAATTATATTTCTCCTATTGATGGTGTTGCCTAAAATGAAAAAGTGCTCCAGACCTAAATTTAGTAAACCTTTTGTTGCAATTTACTCCAGCAAAACCTCTGTGGCTGGAGGTGGATGGTTTACCTGAGCCATCAGCTACAGAGCACGTTTATGGTTATTGTATTTTACAGGTTGATAGATTTTTATATTCTGTCCAAGCCAGGATCTTACACCACCTGGTTTATTATTTAGTAATTTACAGTGCAGTCAGGCATGTTTGGTTTAATGTAGGATAAACTTATAAATCTATTGTTCCTCCAGTTGCTGGGGTTGGTGTGCAATGAACTACAGAGCTTGATGCGTACATACATTTCAGCTCTGCTTATTTTCTTTGATAGGGAAGCAGGCAATAGATAACACAGTGACAGTGGCATCCCAGGGGACAGCAAAATGTGAGAGCAACACACCGTCAGGTTAGTAGGTCATTATTGTATGAGCACTGAGCCATTAATTGACTACTGTACCAGTCTCAATCTGTGTCAGATTATGGCTCTTGGCAGCAAGAACTGTTATCTAATAGCTAACTTTGCTTCTTTACTGGCTTTTTATTAGGTTTTCTGATAAAACTATATGTAAAAAGGTAAAGATATTTGTTACACTTTAAAAAAACCACAAACAAAACCAACAGACAGAATAGTGGTAGTGTCAATAGGTAAAAATTCCTGTGAGGGAGCATCTAGCAGAGTGTTTTGCTAATATTTGTGAGTATTTTTTTACAAACTTGAGTAGTCAGATACTTCCTTTAGGGGGAATAGATATTACAGGTGCAAGAATGTCAGAAATTGATACTTGATGCCTGAATTACGTTGTTAATCTGTAACATTGAGTGGGATTATGAGAATACACAGCCTGTATCCACAACAATAAACATCATTTGTACAAATCTTGCTGTTTTCTCCTAAAATCTGACTTAATAAGAAGGGAGTTGTCAGTCCTGGCTCAGATGATGGTCACACAGGAGACCCAGCACATGGCAGAGCTGTGGCATCTTCCTCCAGCACCCAGCTCCCAGTGGCAGGGGTCCACAGCTGAGCTGTGTAATAAGGGAAGAAATCAGTGATGTGAGGGAAATTTGAGGGAAAAATCATCTGTTCTTTATCAGGGTGATCTTGGCCACTTGTGTCCATCCGAGAGTAAATTCCCAGCTTTCACAGTCAGGCTGTGGGAGGCTGAGGGTGTCTGTGTTCAGCCCAGTGCTCGGGTTGGGCAGGATTTTGCTCTGGGTTTAAGGATAAATCCCGCTCGTGGTTCAGAGATGATTTCAGATTTCTGCCATGTTTCAGTGAAATCTTTCAGAATACCTCAGGCTGGAGCCAAGGTGTTCTGCCAAATCCAAACCTGGAGAGTTCAGCCGAGCTGAGAGCCCAGTAGGACTTGAATACTGCTCATGCCAAAAAAGGGCTTTGCTGAGAGCTGATGTTGGCAGAGTGGCTTGGACCTTGGTGGAATGTGTGTGTGTGTGTATGGGCTTGGCTCTAAACCAGATATCCCTACTGCCTATAATTCCTTAGGAATCCTCAATCCTGACTCCAGAGGAGTGCAGGGTTTTGGGGTGCACCAACTGGGGTCACTCACATTTCGGCTGTGCCACACATCTGGTGTTTGACACTGTTGTTCAAGTGATGGAGACTGAGTCTAATTTCTGTTCCTACCCATAAATCGACCTGCCTGTGACCTTGGGCAAAATAGTTAATCCAACCAGCCCTCAGTTTCCCTCCTTTGCTCTCCATTAAAAATGATTTGCTGGCTAAGGGTGTCAGGTTGGGCAGGAGAACCCAGGGTGAGTGCTAGTAATTATCAATATGGGAAAAAAATGGGAGGAGGTGGTAAAGGAAGACAGAAACCTTTATTTCATTGGAATTGTATTTATATTGAATACTATTACAGTTAATATTTTGCAGATCCCATTTTCCTCCATGTGTCTAAATTTGAATAACTTCCACTGGATTTCTTGCCCAGTTAAAAGATGTGGATAAATACATGCAACAATTGAGCTTTGGGCATTTCATCTCATTTTGTTATTCCATGCTTCCTCCTTTCTCTTACAGCAAAATCATTTCTAGAAATTGGATAGCAATATGTAAAATACATTTTTTTTCAGGCAGTGATGGCTGATTACATTGATTCTACACATTGTAGTGCTCTTAATGGAGATTTCTGGTTCCCGTTTGCTGCATCATGTGCTGAGGCTGTTTCTGTGCTCTCTACTGCATTTTGTCCCCTTGGCATTTTTTTAAAAAACTCATTTGGAAGAATTAACTACCTTTTACATGTTTAAAATTTGGCTCCACGGAAATCGATGTACAAATGATTTTTATGGTTACAATAAGTAGGTTCCATAACACAATACAAATATCTGTATGTAAATCTTGCCTTGGAGGTAGATATCTACTGTACATACCAGTACTTATCCCACTTTCACACCTAATTTTCTTTGTGAATCACACATAAAACTCACATATTCTCTGCTGTGCAATGAAATCATGAATTCTTAGCATGCCCACACATAAGACGTTTCTCTGAGAATAATATCCATAACTATTTTTTAAGAGAAAAAAATAAAAGCCTGGGAAGGTTTTGGTGCACCATTTATTTTTATGATAATTTAAATATGTTAATACTGTACCTAAGAGTTTTATATACATACACATTTTGCATAAAGAAGAGCTTTTACTCCCAAGCGAGGCTGGGAGGGGGGTAAAGAGAAACCTGTTCAGAAATCTTTGGACACAATATTAAACAACACCAGAAAACTCCCTTCTCTCCAGACTTTTCACAACTGTCTTGTACTACACAACAACCTGAAAACATATTTTTTTTTTTTTGCAAAGAGGTGTTTTAAAATTAACCCTCACAAATTTGTGAGAGTGTTTGGAAAAAGTCTAAGTCCCCCTGGACCCTGGGCTGTGGGAAGGGGCTCTGTGCTGGGTGGTGGAACTGCATTTAGATTTGTTTTAATTTTTTTGTTCCCTCCTTCCTCCCTCTTTTACCAGTTTTACTTGTGTCGGGTGTCACTGTGCATTTTTCTTAGAAGCTGTTAATCATGGAATCACAAAGGTCGGAAAAGACCTCCAAGATGAGCACCACCCATGCCTTGTTTTTGACCTTGGTGCCATCCCACCTCCCTCATGGTCGGAGCCTCTTATGGTCTCTCCAGGGGCACTCCTGGGTTTACACCAGGTCTGGTCTGTTCTCCTCTCTCCACAAGAGGTGGTTTTGTTCACTCCAGGTCTGAGGGATAAATACCTCCTCTGCTGGGAATAGTGACAACACTCACTGACAGGACAAACCCTCTCAAACCAAGGACTTGAGAACCTGGTCTTTAACAAAGCACATCCTGAAGATGCTACAGAAAGTTGAACTTTAGTTGTTTTGCCTGTAATTGCAACAGAGAAATTCTTTAAAAATAAATGCAAAACAAAATACAAGCAGAACATGGATACTTGAGTTTGTTAATATACATTAAAAGTATAGACAAAGCTGTTTAGAAGCTTTATTTTTTTAATTTATGATGTAGTTGCTGTCGTCTGGTCTTCTTTAAAGTGGCTATGTAATGGTTGGAGAATTTCCTGGAGGAAAAGTGCTGTGCAATTAACCCTTGATTGCAGTTAGACCTTGCAAGCACAATCCTGAGGATCTTAATTAATGGTTAGAGCTGAGCCAAACTTGTGCAGAAGCTGGACCCTCCTGCCCTGGTGCTCCAGGGAGGCTGTCAGCAGAAGAGGGGAGCAGAGGTGCCCTCATGTCTTACTCCACCTGCACAGGTAGAGAGGACCTTAAGGG